>NC_143052.1:28639545-28791060 GCF_052426305.1 Pelodiscus sinensis | reverse complement strand
TCCAGTTCTGGGCGCCACATTTCAAGAAAGATGTGGAGAAATTGGAAAGGGTACAGAGAAGAGCGACAAGAATGATTAAAGGTCTAGAGAACATGACCTATGAAGCTAGGCTTCATGAACTGGGCTTGTTTAGTTTGGAAAAAAGAAGATTAAGGGGGGGGGACATGATAGCGGTTTTCAAATATCTAAAAGGGTGTCACAAGGAGGAAGGAGAAAATTTGTTCCTCTTGGTTTCTGAGGACAGGACAAGGAGTAATGGGCTTAAAGTGCAGCAAGGGAGGTTTAGATTGGACATTAGGAAAAAATTCCTAACTGTCAGGGTGGTCAAATATTGGAATAAATTGCCAAGGGAGGTGGTGGAATCTCCCTCTCTGGAGATATTTAAGAACAGGTTAGATAGACATCTGTCAGGGATGGTGTAGACGGAGCTTGGTCCTGCCTTGAGGGCGGGGGGCTGGACTCGATGACCTCTCGAGGTCCCTTCCAGTCCTATGATTCTATGAACTATGAAGTGACCTGTCATTAGTAAATATTTTACCTGCCTTAAAATTAAATATTTCTCTGTCAGTGTCTTAAGAAGGGCTGTGTTTCAAAGGTTAAGCCAACTAATTCTCTTAGAGACTCCAATATTTGCTGCAGTTATTCAAACTCTACTTGCCTTGGGATAAGATGTGTGAATTTTAATAGAATTGGTGATTTTTTTGTGAGGGGAGTATAAAATTTGCTGAACAGTTTCACACTATAAGTAATAAGTATTTCATAGTCCATTTGCCATCTCCTGCTTTTAGCTTTCTTTTTTTCATGCAGCCACCAACAGTTGTTGTGGTTTCTAACGTTTTGTCCTCCCAGTGCCCTCTCTTTTTTTTTTTTCCCCCCCGTTCATATTCCTTCTGAAAATCCACTTCTCCCCCTTCCCAGAGTCCCAGTGATCTCTGGACAGCCCTTTCTTATTTGAGCTGTTGACCCATGTTTTATCTTGTCTGCATGATATTTTAATCTTTCTGTGGATCATGCCTGTTCTAGTATGTTTTATAGAGAACCAGAGCTATAAAATGCTTAATACTCAACACTTTGTATAGTGTGTTTTAAGTTCATCAAGTTTTTCAGACAAGGAAACGAGCACAGGAAGCTTAAATGACTTGTTTGAAATTACACAGAAAATTTTGGTAATATAGGTTGAACCTCTGTTAACTGGGACTCTCTGGTCTGGCAACATCCATGGTCCAGAGTGGTCTGGTGGAGGGCTGAGGGCTGCTGGCCAGGGGTCCTGCGGGCTGGGAAACCCAGTGTGTGGCAATGGTGCTGGCAGCAGGGAAGGGGGGAGCTGGCCTCTGGCTCGTAGCAAAACCAGGGCCTTGGAGGGGCTGGTGGCAATGGGGAACAGGAAGACCTCCCCTAGTTCAGCAGAATTCCTCATCTGGGACCAGTCATGTCCTAAGGGTGCCGGACGAGGGAGGTCCATCCTGTAGAGATGAGAGAACACCACCGCTGGCTTAGCTAAGGCCAGGTTTACACTACAGACCTAGATTGGTATAAGTATGTCATGTGGGGGTATGAAAAGTCCACACCCCACAACAAAATAGCTATACCAGCCTACCCCTCTGTGTAGACAACACTGTGTTGAAGGGAAGTCATAGCTCATTGATACAGCTACATCTTGGGAAGGTGGATTATTTATGCTGATGGAAGACTCCCTTCTGTCAGTGTAGGAGCACCTTCGCTTAAGTGCTACAGTGATACAGCTACTTTTAAGCATGGACCTGCTTTGTCCCATAATCTGACTACTGGGCCATGCTCCCTTTCTTTATTCCATAAAGTATTGTACTACAGATCAGCATCTTTCACAATTCTTAATGTCTAGGTTATAGGGATATGAAAGGTTAATTGGTAAGCACCACCCTTAAGAGGTTTATGCCACAGTCCTATATTCATAACCCCACCTTGGAGAGAGGGCTCCTCCAGCCTTGTGGGGCCTGCTGCAGACAGGGGCTGCTCTGGCTGTCCCGAGCAGCCCTTTTCCTGGGCATGTCGCAGGTAGTGGCTGCTCTCAGCATCCAGAGCAGTGCCTGCCTGTGGTGGTGGGCCACTCCAGCCTGGCTGCGGTGTGGGTGGGCTGAGCTGGGCTGGTGCAGCACCCCTTAATTGGTTAACTGGTTAATGGGTTAACTAGTTAAAGGGACTTCACATTTGACTGGTTAACCAGTTACATGGGATTTTTACATCCTTATTGGGCTACACTGTTAAATCTTGCAGCATATATGCAAATTAGTGTGCCATCTACGCTGGCTTTGACCAGTTGCTTTGTCTCTGAAGCAGTGTGCAGACCACAGTTTCTGTGCTTCTGCCTTTCATCTGTCTAAAGGGTGTGTGTGGTTTTTAAAAAAATATTTTTAATACTAATTTTGGGGTAATGGGGAGCTGTGTTTTCCCTGCCCCTAGCACTCCTCCCTGCTCTAATCTTCTGGATTAGTTATTGGTCGTGGATTGGGACCCACCCAGATCCTGTGCTCCAGTGCTTGTTTGCTGGCTATATTCACTTTTTAAGTTATGGCAGAGCGGTCTAAAAAGCACTAAATGAAATCCAAATAGTGCTCCACCTGTAAGGTGCCCTGCCAGGCTCAGCAGGCAACAAGTTATTTCCAGTCTGCACTCTGCCTTCTGTCCCTAACTCTGTTGGATTCTGGGGCTGAGCTGGACTGGACCATGGGATTCTTGATCCACCAGAGTAGCTGTGATTCCAACATGGGGAAAATGGACCAGGTATCTCTGGGCAGAGCTGGGAGAGGCTCCAAAGAGAAGGACCACAGTGAGCTGAGCCCAGAGGTAAGAACCAAGAGGCTGTTGGAAAACCAAAGGGAGACTTACGGGTTCATAAGTACTCCTCTCCATAAGTCTTAAACTGGATTCTCAGTGTCTTAGAAAAAGGAGAGGGCACATAAGAATCCCTCCTTCCCAATTTGTCAAGGAGGACTTGGGAAGTATTTCCCTTCTATCCTTCTTGAGGGAATGGGACCCAGCAAGCAAGGCATTAAAAGATTTTACAAGAAGACTTCAGGCCTTTGGGAAGGAAGGCTGCAAAAGGCCTCACCAAAGCTGTACTGGTGCTCTTATATTCTCTTAGTTTTTTTTATTTTTTTTTAAAACCTTTTTTTTGCCAGCTAAGAAGGGAAGAAAAATCATAAAAGATCTAAGTGGTATGAGTCCTTTGTCCTTTGACTCTTCTCCCCTTCCTCCACAGAAGGTTGTAAATTGTTTGGCTCTGACTCTGATCAGAAGTGGGGAAAGAAGCCACAAAGGTGTTTTTCCCTCTGCTTTGAGAATTTCAAGGCCATTTGCAACAAGTGTATCTACTAATAAGATTGAGTCTGAACAGACTCCAGAGAGTAAGCGTCAGAGCAAATGTCTCCTCTCAAAGTCCTCCCCTAATCCTATCATTCCCCTATGCCCCTCCTTCAAGGAAAAACAAAACAATCCAGGTTGAACGGATAAACTAGAGAGAGACAAGCACTTTAACAAAAATGTTTTTAGGTTCTATACGTTCTAGAAACCAATGGATCTGTTTACTGAGATACTGAAGATTGACAGAATCTCTAGCAGAGGATATAGGTATCCTCTCAAAAAGGAAATTCCATCCTAAAGACCGAACAGAATACAAAAGTGGAGCAATTTCTCTAAAAGGGCTTTGAGCCCTCCTCAACTTTCCTCCAGGTTTTCCTAGCAATTCCTTGCTTTTTGAGGGCATCTCGCTCTCCTTCCTGGAAAATCGGAGTCCTTGTGGGTAAATGATGCCCAAATTTTGCCTTCACATGGAAGGAAGTTTCCTTGGCAACAGCATTTGTTGCTAATATCTTACTGGACACCTTGAGATTCTAAGCCAAAGCCATGGCTGCCAGCTCATTGACCAGGCAGGATCTTTGTTTCTGTCCACAGATGGTGAATAGCCAAACCAAGCAAGTGCTGTGCTCTGCCACATTTTACAGTGGCCCTGCTTTTCAGAGAGAAGCTGGACAACATAATGATGGACAGTGTTGCAAAATCTAAATAGTTTGTCCCAATGCCACATTACACCTTTGAGAGAAACTATAGACCAGTCTTCAGACAAAGGTGCTGCTTTTGGCCTTCATCCTTGGGGAAATATTAGCAAAAGGACATCAGGTTTTTCAGATGAAATTCCACTGGAATTTGCATATCTTTTGAGCTCGCTTTCAAAAGCGGCACTTTTGAAAGTGAAAGTAATTAAGATGCGGTTTTGTCGGTGAATGCTCCTGTTTGTTGACAAGCTGCTTTTCCTTAAAAAATGAGGTTTACGTGGCCTGTCAACAAATGGGAGGGTTCGCCAACAAAACCGTGTCTTAATTACTTTCACTTTCGAAAGTGAGCTCAAAAGAAGATATGCAAATTCCACTGGAATTTGCATATTCTCTTTTGAAAGTCTAGCGTAGTCTAGATACGCCCTTATAGCCTCCGTTTGACAGACTGCATTAACCCTGCTTGGAGCTGAGGCTGAAGTTGAAGCTGGGGGGGACAATTTTCCATGGACCTGGGAGATCATTACTTGAGGGATCATCTCTTATTAACTGATTCCACCTCTTCCATTCTTCATCCAGACTCCTATTTTGAATTATCCTGCAATATAAGATATATATCTGTGTGTGTGTGTGTGTGTGTGTGTGTGTGTGTGTGTGTGTGCGTGTGTGCGCGCACACACACACACACACAGTGCTTGCCAAACCACAGTGAAAGCTACTCACTAGCCCCACACTGTGCATGCACCAAACTGGCACTGCGCATGTGTGCAGCGCCAGTGAATGGGGCGCATGGAGCGACCGGCTGAAATCTACTTGCCATGGGCGAGTAGAATCAGCGGTTTGTCGAGGGGGTGTGTGTGTGTGTGTGTGTGTGTGTGTGTGTGTGTGTGTGTATACACACACACACACATACACACACACACACACACACACACACACACACACACACTTCTGCATATGGAAGTAATAGAGAGTGTCCCTCAGAAGAAAAAATGGGAAGGTTCTGCTCCATCTTCATCATTTGGAAGTGAACACGGGGGAATCCAACAATTATAGATCACAAAAGGCTCAACAAATGGATGGAAAAAATGAAGAAAGCTCTATGGAGTCTTCCTTGTCCCTGGGGGCTTCATAATGTCTTTGGGTTTGTGGAGGCATATCTCAACATAGTTATTAGACCTTGCCATTACAGATTTCTGAGGTTTTGCTTGTGGCGTGAAGCATTGTTAGTACTGGGCACTCCAGTTTGGCTTGTCCTCAGCCCTATGGGTCTTTACAAAGATGGTGTAGTCATTGTAGTCAGATATAGGTTACTGGGGATCCACCTTTTAAACTTCTCCCCCTCCCCCCCACCGATGATATCTTTTAATCAAAGCTCTATCCTCAGCAACAGCACACAGAGCTACGTCCCTAATGTTGAATTTCCTGCAGGTGCATGATTTTATTATCAATATCAAGGAAAGCTCCTTGGTTCCATTCACCAAAATAACTTGCTTAGGAGTGGATACAGATATATTGATCTCTAGAAATGGATATATTCTTGCTAAGTTTAAGAAGATTCAAGACTTCCTCAAATAGTTTTGGAACCGCAAGAGGCCTGAAATTGAAACCTCTAACCTTTTAACCACTAGACCTTCAAATATCATGGCTGGGGATTCACATCAGGCTCCTTCAGGGCTTCATTTTAACAACATGGAGTTTTTCCTCTAAAACTCTTGAAGGATCAAGGTGATCAGTATCTTTAAAATGGCAATCAGCCTACATGACATTCAGATAGTAACAGTTGTGACAAGCCTGGAGGGCTGGGAAGCACATCAGGGTTCCAAAACTGGCATCTACTAGCTGGAGGAAAGGACTAATATTATAAACTATCTAGAATTAAGAGCAATTAAGCTGATTGTAGAAAGGTTCCAGCCCAGGCTAGAGGGGGAAGCACATTCTGATTCTGCCAAACAGTATTACCATGGCTGCAAATGTGAACAACCAACTGGAAAAAGAAGCCCTATACTACACATCTAAGTGATGGGAATCATGTTCTGAATAGAACATTCTCCTCTGTCCCTCTGGACTGCTCACATTAAGAGAGAGCTGAAACAAAAGACCAACTTTCTCTGAGTAGCCAAGATAAACAACCCTGAGTGCTGCTTGCATCAGGAAAACTGAGTTAATTGTGCAGCCATTTGGCTTGCCCTGAACCAAACTGTTCACAAATCATTTGAATGTGTAGAGCTACAGTAATTCAGCAGGGGAGTGGACAACAGATCCATGGGGAGAGATACTCTATCACACTGATAGTCCTCCTCTTGACACTTAGTCTTCCTATTATTAGGGAGATTCAAAAGATTAAAATAATCAGGTGATAGTAATATTGGTAACTCTGCATTGGCCAATGACAGCTTGATTTTTGTACTTAATCGAGCTGAAATAGGACCTCTTGTACCAATCCCGAAGAGACGGATCATACTCTTACAATCTCCTTTTCTTCAACAGGATCAGAACCAGCTTCATCTAATAGCCTGTCTATTGAAAGGGAAAGACTAGTATTGTTAGGTTTGTTCTCCAAAGTTATTGGAACATATTTGTGGAAAGTATTAACCTTGGATATATACTCCTTTATTTGGACCAAGTTCTGTGCTGGTGTTGGGAACCCAAAGCAAATCCTAGAAATCCATGAATTCTGACTATCTTGAAACTTCTTCAAGAAGGCTCGGACAGCGTTTTCAACCTAGCACCATTACATGTCAGGTGTCCTCTCTTTGTAGCAGGATGATCATGGGATCTGCAAGTTCTCTGGAAGGCATTGTTTCATTAGGACAGTCTGATAAGCCAAATGAGCTGTCAGGCCTGTCTTTCCAAAGTGGGACCAGCCACTTGTACTGAGACCCCTGGTGAACCACCTCTTTGAGCCGCTCACATCAATGTCTTGGTTTCTGATGGCCGTCACATCTCCTAGGTAAGCTTTGAAGTTGTCAATGCTTCCTATGCAGGAATTTTTTTTTTTTTTTAGGACAAGTTGGTGCTCAGCTCTAGAATTGTGTATCCTCTTTCCTCCATGCTTCTCAAGAGGAGGGTCTCCCTTCTTTCTGTCCCAGGCCACCAAGGATGTGCTTTAGGCATGAGAAGGGCCTGAAAAGTTTAACTCAAATGTAGAAAGTCCATTTGGAGGTGAGGTGCCCTTTTAGTATTCTCCATTGGAAATGCCAAGGATCTAGAGCTTCCAAGTCATCTGAATTAGACTATGTATTGAAGAAGCACACAAGATATTGGAGATTCTGGTTCCTTAAGGGATCAGGGCATGCTCCACGTGATCCCTGATCTGATGACCTTGTATGCATACATTTCTTCTGCCCACACAGTGGAAACATGTAAGGTTGGCCACCTTTATCAAGCACTATGAAGATTTCCTGTCTTCAGAGGCACCTTATGGTTGGAAGGCAGTGCTGAGAAATGATTTTTCCTCTTTGAACAAATGTTATAAATGAGATGGGATACTGCTTTCCTCTTCATTCCACCTTCTTTGTAATCTTCCTTATGTTTGTTCCTTGTTCTCTGCTTCCCCAGTATAAAAAACTGTGGAAGATGTTGGGTTGTAGAATGAACACACTTTTACAGATGGTTTCTTTTATGCATCTTCCATAATTTTTCCATCCCTAACTAGCGTAAGAGCTGAAAGGCCAGATGCTGAGTGGGATCTTTATGTTGTGACTTTTTCTGTTGTGGTCCAATTGATCTTAGTTGGTCAGTTGCCTCTGAAATGTTTATTACTGATATTATTATACAAGTTTTTATAGTTTTGGAATAACTCCTCTGGCCACAAGTAGAAGCAGAAGAGGCATGGCCAGAGGGTGGCACCAAAATGCTAATCTGTCTGCATACGTTGCAAAAATGCCCAGAGCAGCTCAAATGTAAAGAATTGTGAAAGATGCTTCTAGGAAAAAGTAATGTATTGGTAAAACAGTTTCCCAGTTCTTTGATGTTACATTATGATAAAAGAGCTCTAAGATCTTTGAGCTTTTAAAAAAAAGAGAGTGTACCCTGAAGGTGTCAATAACCTTTAAAAGTGAAAACTTTACTTAAAACTGTTTTAATTTCACCTTATGTCCATGGGTATTATTATAGGCTTATTTATATATTCAGATGACTGTAAGTTTTAAAAAATACATATTATATCTTTATCTAGGAATACCTTGTTTGAGTGTAAGAAACCATGTTGTGCTATTAACATTTTAATAGTGTTTCCTGCCCTCCCGTGCATATATTTAAGCGTACAAGATAGATAGATGTGGCAGGAGTGAAACAATTTAATAATCTGTAAATAGAAGCGCTGTGATTTTAAAATGATAGTTTTCTTCCAAAAAAATAAAAAATCATTTTGAAATATCGTTACAACATTGTACATTACATCTGAGCTGTTTGTTTTTGGATAAGACTAGAATTTTATTTAGTATTCTAAGATAAGTAATGTCTTTAGATGAAACTTGGCCTGTTAAGTGGATGCAGCACATTACAGTAAGTGGTGATGTGATGACTTCTATACCAAAGCTATTAAAATATTTAGTTAAACAAACTTGAAAAGTTTTAAAGAATCCCTCTTGGTAAAATTCTGTCATAAGTGCTTGATTTTTAAGGAGCAAGAGTATGGGTTTCTAACTATCTCCAAGATGGTTCTTGGGCTGGTTGCATCAGGGCTTTGCTAAGAGAAGTTATCCTCTTTCACCACAAGTATGATTTGATAGGATAAGAATTGAAGAGAAAATAGTTTGGATTTCTTTAAAGCCAGATTTTTTTTAAAAATCTTACTCTGGACATTTGAATGTGTTCAGGTGTATATTTTAGGTAAAAGAAAATGCGCATATTGTAAATAGAGAAAATCTCTAGTGTAGAGGGGATATTCTGCCTTTTATGCATGGAACTTGCATTAACACTAGTTATTAAGAGTTATTTCTGTGTAAATAGGACTAATTGAGATATATGAAGAGGTGATTTATATTACAAATAAAATATTTTTTTTCTTTTCCTTAATACATTTGAAGTTTGTGTCATAATTTTTAGCAGTTACCAAATCAAGGGGATGCATATGGGTACTATTTGTTCCAAATTCCTGGCTTCAAAGCCTGGGATAGCAAATAAGTGCCCATGCCCCTCACACCGAGACCCCGCAGTACCATCTCGGCCCAGCAACTATGTCAATCGGATTAACTTTTGCATTTGGAGCCATTAGTTTCTTGATTCTTTAATTTGGATGTTAGTTGAAGAGAGGGTTAAGATGATGGAGAAATGAACTGCACAAATTCTGTAAAATAGATCCAGGAATATTACCACAGCTGTTGGGCAGCTGACTTTGATAGATGTGTGGCAAGGTGACTGTGGGATCACTCCCCTGAAGATCCTCACATTTTGGAGGGGACGTCTGTCTTCTGAGATAATGGTCTAACAAATTCTGTATAAATTTGTTGTTTTTTATTTATTTATTGGGCAACCTTAGAACACAGGATTTTCCCCATTCCTCTGCATTTTACTTCCACTATTCTCCAGAGCCCCAAATTAGTTTTTCTTCTTTCAGTGGAGGGAGGGAAGGAAGTGGAGTTATTCAATGATGTGCAGATTATTGTATGGAAACAAAGTGTACATTCTTAGGTATTTTTGTATTAAAAATTATTCTTTTTCTGGACTAACTTTAAAATATTGCTTCCACTGCCAAAATGGAAGTTTTAGCCCTTGTTTACAGAGGGATATGCTTTAATTGTACATACAGAACCATTACAAGTTAGATGAAGAGGTCGCCTAAGCATGGAGTCAAAATATATTTCATTATCATGAAGTTGCCAATTATTTCTGAAGAACAGAGCCCACACATTAGGATTTTAAAAAACTATATTGTGCAAGTTGTTAAACTCGCACCTTGTTGGAAAATGAAGTATTTCTGAAGTGGAAGCCTATTTAAAAGTCATTTTATATTTACAGAGAATCAGGCATACAAATGTTTGTTTTTAAAAGTGTACACTGCTGTAAGGCTATTTATTTTTTAGAAAATATGACGTACATTAATATCTTTTTGACAAATATACACGATATTACTCTAACAAACTGCCATGCAACATGTATATTAATGAAGAAATTGAATATACAAGTCCTAGTCTATATAACATATATATTGAAAATGTACAGTCTAGCCAATATTTTAAAAGTTTCCCTTATTTGGCAGTATTTTCTACAGTTTGTTCATGTATTTCCTCTTGGATAATTTGGTGAATACTGAAATCTAGTCAGTGACAACCTGAGGTACTAAACATTTCTGCCTTACTTCATTATCTTCAAAAGTAATCTGTTTGTTCCTTTTAGGCTCTATCCATGAGTTATGTATTACAGCATTATTCGGCATAGGATCTGCTTCCACTATTGAAACGACTCGTTTTTTCATTTTACTTTTCAGGACCTTCTGAAATTTTTGCCTAGTGAATGCATAAAGTAGAGGGTGAAATATGGTTGTTCCATATGCCATAACGAGAAAACACAATCTCAGCTTTACCAAAAGGTCACTTGGGCCCAAACATAAAATTGTAGTGTTTAAAACAGAAATGGGTGTCCAGCAGAGAAGAAATGTTGAAATAATTAAAAGGGACATTCTGAAGACTCTCTTTTGTCTTTCCCGTCGTTCCCGGTGTCGCTTTACAGCTCGCCGTAGGGCAATTATTACTGAAACTGAAGTCCTTACACCAAAGACTACATTCCTCCCGCCACTGCTGTGTGACACATCAGTAGTCTCATGCTGTGTAGTCAAAGAAATAGTCTTTTTCTTTCTTGCTTTTTTCTTTTGCCCTGTTGTAAATCTTGTTCCTATTCGAATATTAAGAGCCTGGAGTATTTTGGTGTATGTAATTAGCATTACGATAACAGTGAAGAAAAAAATTGGAATCTGTACTAGGAGATGGTAGTACATTCCCAGTTCAGTGTGATACTCATTTACACTGACACACAAAAGTGTCTTATTTTCCCAAGTACTTGCACTTTGAAGACTGAAAAAATTAACTTCAATGAAGGGAATCAGGAAGGAAAAAAGAGAGACAATCCATATCGATGTCATTAACATCACAGCCCTTCCCAATGTCAGAATTCTATTTGCAGGTTTTACAGAGATATCATATCGGTCCAAAGTGATAGCAAAAACGTTGATTGCTGTCGAAACACTTGCAAAAGAAACACAAGCCTCATGGAAACAGCAAATTAGAGCACTGTTACTCTCCAGTGAAAGCAGAAGGATAACTATAGTTAGAGGAATACATCCCACACAAATTATTACATCAAGTACATGAAGGTTCATTGTAATAATGTTACTGACAGAATTGATTAAGTTGGATTTCATGCAGTAAAGTACCAACACGGTGAGGTTGCTGCCAAGTCCCAACACAATTTCTAACATCAGAAATCCAGTGAGAGAAACTTGAAAGCTTAATGGATATGACAGTGCTTGGTACATATTGGTGTTGATGTCATCAGTGGCATCTCGAACAGTAATGTTAGATTCAGACTGCATGTTGACTTCCAGAATGGGAGAGAAACACATTCTTTTGTAGCAGTTGTTTTTGTCCTAAAAGGTGAGAGAAAATATAAAACTATTTGATTCTGACACTTTTTGAAAAACATTTTAGATATAATGAATTACCTGTTGTATTATATTTATCAAAATGCAATATATATTTAGATCTGTGCATGATTTGGGCTGAAGAATCTGAGGATCTAGAACAACATCAACCAAATACGATTGTTAAAAAGCACCCAAAATTTTGTTAAAAGCCGTTGTTTAGAGACAAGGCCTTGTTTGTGGTGGGTCTCTTACAAAGGACACGTGGTAGGACAAACTACACTAGTACATTGCGTTTTAGCCTGTCTAAAGCCATTTGAAAAGAAAGTCCATATGAATTTAGAGCTTATTACAGAAAGCAATGTCAAAAATTTTTTTTAAGGAAAAACAAGGTCAGAAAAGTGAAGGGGAGTTGCTTGTAAACCATACCTCTTAATAGATCTTTCCTTCTCTAGGTTAGTCTTTTTTTTTTTTAAACTTTTTTTGTAAAAATGTGATTGACAGAAGATTTGCAGTTCCAAAATTAATTGAATTTTTATAAAACTTTAAAAGTTTACCCATTAAACTCTTACCCATTATATGTACACAATTTGGAATGTGCTACATTTGCATATTATATGTGCATGTATATTTTAAGTGAATAATAATGTTATGTAATTTCAACTGTAAAATTATAGACAAATAATTTAAATGTAATGAAGTAGATTTTCAGAATATTGCATTTCCATATGCTGATTTGAATATTTACTTCAGGAAATATACTTCATCAATTTGGCTAATAGTTAAAATATTCTCCCTTTGATTTATCGACTTGTGTGTATCCAAGAGTATTTAATAATATTTATATTTGTTATTTAATTAGATGATGGAATTAAGGAAACAGCCACATCAGGATTGTATTTTTTTTATCATGAAATGAAAGTTTCTCTGCTTTATGATGCAGTGAGGCTCAGTGATGTAGCATTATTCACTGCTATATGATATATTTTTTAATCTTATGGCCACACTTTGTGTGGTTCACAAATGCTAATAAATTGAAATTTAGTATCTGCTTATTAGGCCTGACAGGTATCATATCTGCAGTCCCAAGAACTGAAGTCATAATAGTGCAGTACTGTACTGTTAATTGCAAACTTATTATGATGAAGATTTTTTGTATGTGTCAAGAGTTACTTTACATGCCCTCTTTAAAAACAAAAAAAATTGAGCCTCAGATGTGCAGAGAATCATGAAATATTTCAAAAGCTTTTTCAACTTCCACTGTATGCAACCCCAAGAAAGTTTATATATTGCTTTAAGACTGTACTATTTCCTCTGTGTATGTGGTCTTGTGTAGCGATGAATGTATAATGGAAACCATTCAAATGTATTATTTGATAAATTGAATTCCCTTGAACTGGTAGAAGCCAGAAGAAGATTAGAGTCACATCTACTAAAACAAGCAATGGTCTGAATTGTAAAAATAAGCTAACTGAAATCTTGTGAAAATGGAAAATTTTAAATGTGCCAGATTTTACTAAAAAACAGAGTAAGCATCAGGTTTTTGTCACATCAGATGGATTTGCAGTTAAATAAATGCAGAAATGTCAAGATAGGGAGATAATTAACAAAATACATCTCCTCAAGAACAGTGATCTGTTCCCTTGTAAATGTCAAACAGAGGTTGGGTGCATGCAGCTTCTGACCTACCTGGTTTTTTTTTTTTTTGTTGCCTCAAGGGCCTTTCAGCTCACTGTAGCAGCTTGTCATAAATTGATACATGGTGTCTCTGACATAATTTTGACATGTATTTCACCCGGCAGCTGAGTTGTAGCTGGGGTTCTATTTCATCACTTGCAGAATATTTCCATTTTTTTTTTTGTTCCAGAACATCAGCAGCAAGATTTTTGTGACTGAATAAAAGGATTTGATTTCCTGAAATATTTTTACATACCAGTGCATGTTGTTTGTTTTTCCCCTACTTTTTAAAGCCACCAATAAAAAGAAAACTTCTTTTGAGTGACATTAAATTCTTTCCCCCTTTGCATCTCATGGCAGCATATTTTTATTTTCCAAGCTAAATTAAAATAAAAACAGACACATCCGATTTCTGGCTTCAAAAATATATTTAGGCATCCTTTTGTTACAATTGCACATTTGGTTTTATAGTACTTCTCATTACTTTAGAGTGATGGCTTTTTGACATAAGTTGCTTTACATTGTAACATCCAGTTCATGTGCTTTGATGGAAACCATGGACTACCAGTTCTTAATTTGGCTTATTTTCACTAAAGGAGAATACATAAAAGATCATAAAATCAGAGGAAAAATCCATTAGTCATGACAAATAAGTGACTTAATAGGAAGTGTAGAAAAAGCTTGATTAAAGCCTTGTTTAGCTTGCTGATGAAGTATGCACATTCTCCTTTTGGGAATTCATGTTTCATTGTTTCTTCATGAATCCGTAGTTTCCACAAATCTGGTTTTAAATTATAAATCCCTTTTTAAGATATGCTCACCATTTTATTTTAGGAGTAAACCATTACATTAATCTTCTTTTCATGAAAATATGAGCAGAGTTGCTAATCTTCTATGTATATTGTTGAAGTGTTAAACACTTACGTAGAAATATGACTTTTTCCATGGTTTTTATTCTGTCCTTTATTTCTTAAAACTATATATCAGAAGTACATCCTGCAGCTCGTAGGTCAGACAGCTAGAAAGATGCCCCATCAATTGCATTCTTCATATTGTCAGTAGTAAAACTGAATTAGATGCTGTATGCCCTTGCAAGGAAAAGAAGGAAAAAGAGGTTAAAAATAGGGCTGCTTCTAACAATTTTAAGTTATTCTGGAATATATTTATAGTTTCATTTTATTAAAATTATGCAGTATGTGCAAATCAAAATGGATCTCTAAAATTGACTCCTATAGAAGATATATAAACCAGTGATATTTTTAATATTTCCTAATAAAATGCTTCCCTCTTTTTTCACCTTATTAAAATTCAGTGTATTAGATGGGTTCTGTATTTTGCAAATATTAAATGCAGAATTAAAAGCCAAGAACTGAAATAAAAATTACTGAGCAAAAACATAGTATCTATAAATGCCACTAGAAAATATATTTTATGGCTCTTGTGAGCAATTAGCTTACATATACTGTGTCCTCTTGGCTTCGTATGACTAATTTAACTGAGCCTCAATTACTTCATAGGAAATACATTTGTTTAATTTGCGCATGGCTTTGTATTTCCTTGCACTGAATGTAAAAGGTTATGCAAATTAATTTTTACAAGTACATTTCCATTGGGTGAAGTATCTAGATTATTTCAGTGTTTTTAGAGTAATACAGAAAGTAGCTGCAAAAACTAACATTTTTTTTTCTTGAATAAGTCAGATGTTAGTCATGTAATCCATCCTTTGAAAAGCAGTAAGTATACAAGCAAATGCAGACTATGTATGATCCTTCACGGAGTGCTTGAATACATTCATAACATATGTAACTCAATATTGGAAATGGTGGTGAGAAAAATCTTGTCATTGCATTAAGGATTGTAAGCAGTACTGTTATAGCTTAAGCTGAACTGTTTTTATACCTTACAAACAAAACAATTCTTAATATCCCATGATGAATCCTTAGAAAATAACATTTTTCAACAATTGTACTTTTTAAATGGAAAAAAAAATAGTATTGTCTAGCAAGAATATAGAAGATAAAAGCTTTCAAATTAAGTTTAACCTGGCATTATTTTTCCTTTGGATATGTTTTGTTAAATGCTGCTTATACTGTATACCAGAATAAGGAACATATCTTACCTCCACTAAGAATTTGATCAGTTCTCGATGCAGATGAATCAGTTCCAGTTTTGAGGGATTCATTTTGTTCACTTGTTAGCAGAGTACAGGGGAAAGAGGGTCATAAGCATCTCTTCAAAAAATGACCTTAATGAAAATTTGTGCCTGTGCTGTGCCATTGTTTCAGCATACTGCTAATGTATACAACATGTAGTGCTGCTTTAGAGGCTGCTGCAATCTCCCACTCATCCTATTGTAGAATCAATAAGCATCTGAAAATACATAATGAAAGTAATTTAACATAGTAAAGGCTTCTTGTTTCCAGAGACATTTAGATTCATCCTTTCTGAAAAGGATCAGCAGTACTTCTCAGAGGAAAGCTTACTATGGACAGACAGCTTTTGCAGAATGACAGCCTACCTTGTCGCTTCTCTTCACTGCAGAGAGATGCAGTGCATTCACTAATTTTGATTGGTCAGTGATGTTTGGCTTAAACTGTGCTTCATATATATGGGAATGATTTTTTTTGGTGTGTTTTATATAAGGATCCTTTTGTAAAAAGGCTAAATTTACAAATGAATTGTGCATTATTCTGGAATATTAGGATATACCAGTTTTATTTTTAACATTTCACTCTACTTTTTTTGATTGTATGATGTACCACATGAGAAAACACTGATGGAAAATTAAATGAAATGAATACTACTTTAAAAGCCTCTAGCAATTTGTTTGAATATATCTTATCTATCCTTTCTCTGAGGTTCTTTGTTGTGAGCCTACCTTGAATACTAAACTGCTGCATCTTTTCTGTGAACCATATTTAACCAGTATGTTTATATGCAGGTCAGCATTTAGATCTTTATATCTGAATAAATTATATTCTGTATAAGTAGATACCACAAAAATGTAATGAGAATCTGAATTAGAATGTTATGGAATATTCATATTGCTTATTAAGAGGGGGGTATTAATCCAGTTTAGATCATAATCTAAAGTGATTTTTCCCATTACCATGTTCAGTGCATTCACAGTTGTGCAGCTTGACAACATAAATTAAATGAAGGGAAACACTAACCTGTTTAACTATTTTTTCTAAAGATACCATATGTATTTTGTTTCTTGTACTCTATGCTCTTTCTACCTCTGTTCTTGAGCCTTTGACTTTCTGGGATTTGGTTTTATGTAGTTTTTAAATGTTTAGTTGTATAACCTAGTTCCTTCTCTTAATAAATTAGGACAAATTCTAAAACTTAATTTAGGATGTGAATTAAAGCTATTCAGCCCAAAATAATATTCATTGGATATAGTGTTGTGGTAACACAAATTGCTAAATTATTTCTTAATTTAAAAATAATGTAGTGCTACTAATATTCCACATGAAAATGTTTTTGAATAAATCTTGAAGTCGGTTGTAATTCTTGAAAAAGTTGAAAACTTATCATATATTAAAATATAGCTTTTGCATATAAATATTATCCATTTAGCGATTTGATTTGTATTGATTTTTGTAAAATGACTAATATTGTGTACATACATGCTTTTTGTGTAATTCAGATGTTTGCATTTAATTTTGTTTCAGATTAGCATCAGTGGTATTTATTTATTTTCATATAATATAGACTATAATGCAATTTTCTCATTTTTTTTCCCAAGTGGCAATGTCTGTGTCGCTTCAGGTAACTTGCCACTCTTTCATGTTTTTCCTCTGGGCAAGATCATTCAGAAACTGTTGAGGTGGACAAAGATCACAGTGGGTTTCTGTGACCTTATCCTAGCTCTTTCTGGCTTCTCTGGGCCTTGTTGACCATGAAAGTTTGATTACAACTTCTGAGAGCATTGATCTTGAGTAGTCACACATGACAACACATTCTTGGAGCAGATGAATACATAAAAATACGTGCAAGAGCTGTACTTGCTCCACTTAAAGTAGAGTTTAGGTTGTGTCAGGGGCCTGTTATTGAGCTGAATAGATGAATTCCAATAAATACTCCAATTGCACATCTTTTTCCAGCCTCTCCTGGAAGAGAGTTAAGATGTTGAGGGGATGGAGGAGCTTTAGCTGTAGGAATAGAAAAAAAGATGGATTTTAGTTATGGAGGCAGAAATAATAGGATTTTGATGTAGCCTGAATGTGTGAGGCAGAGGGTGAGTAGGAGTCAAGCATGACCCACAGATTGTAGACCTAAGTTAGAGTATGTTGCAGTTTGTGACAGAGCTTTGGAATAGTAGAGAGAGGTTGGATGGGAAGATAAATAATTCAGTTTGGATCTCATTACGCTTAAATTTGCTGCAGAGAGAGCTGGAAGGAGTATTAGTATTGTATGGAGACAAGTCAGGTAGGAGTGTGTGAATGGAGAGATTTACAAGCTATTAATATGGAAATGGTAATTGACATTGTGTGAGTCCACTTGAAAAAGTGTAAAACAGAAGGAGGAGAGAGCAAAAAAGTGTCCTGTGGGGAATAAAACTTCACAATTTACTTCCTTTACTAGTCAAAAACAAACAAAAAACACCCCCCCAAACTAGTCATTATTATAGATAGAGTTGGCAGTGCTGGATATAGATAGGTTGCCTCATGTTTTCCATTATAAGAATCTTTTTTAATTTCTTATCGCTTTATCAAACTATGAATTTGGGCCAAATTTCCTATACTGGGTGTCTGTCTTAGGAGTAATTTTTTGGAAAATGTTTCAATTAAAATGGCTTAGCCATTTGTAGGAATGGAATTAGAGAAAAATAAAATGTTTCACCACATTGTAATATCTGTTCACTGGGGAACAAAGGCTTGAAATTTGGCAGTGTGTGGGGTAGAGACAGTGCTTGTGCTTGAGTCAGGGATGTGATTTTTGTTCTCTGCATGAAAATTCATATAAATTGGACAAAATTATGTAAACATTTTCTCATGTGATAAGTATATGATTGTCAAGGTTGATAGCTAAATTTTCTGAAGATGCTATTTGCACTAATCATACTCCCTTCAGGGGCTGCAGAGACTTTCCCTGAAGGTGTTCCTTCTGTCTGCCAGAGGCTGCTGTCATACTGGCACAGAGTCTGTTTTTCCTGTGCTCTGTTACAGTACAGTAGTCCCTCTTTCTTGTTCAGGTGCACAGGTAATATGGAGGAGGAG
The DNA here is from genome assembly GCF_052426305.1 of Pelodiscus sinensis. Taxonomy (NCBI): domain Eukaryota; kingdom Metazoa; phylum Chordata; order Testudines; family Trionychidae; genus Pelodiscus; species Pelodiscus sinensis. Next base: position 28,772,548 of record NC_143052.1, on the reverse strand, counting down.
GTGGAGATATCCTGACTTCTATATGAAGAAAGTGAGATGTTGGTTTCTGTACAGATATTAGAGGTTAGGGGGAAGGGAAGGGGTGACAATGGAGTGACAGAAGCCAATGGGAGGGAATAGACTGGATGTTTTATAGGAGCAGAGAAGGAGAAGGGGTAGGTGTCAGACATGGGGGGAGGGATGTGTACATGCAGAAGGGAAGGAAAAATAGTAATTAGAGTGGAGTGGAGGGAAATTAGAGGTATGAAGGGAGGCCAGAAGTAGTAGGATCTGTAACTAACACATTTATTTACAATACTAGAAATTGAACACACGAGTCTGATGTCTCTACATAGAATCATAGGCTGTCGACACATTGGCAAGATTTTGCGCAAAATCTTGCCGCCTGTCTACACTAGCCGCGAGTATTTGTACAAGATCAGTGACTTTGTAAAGTACAAAATCAGTGGTTCTTGCGCAAATACTCTGACGCTCCCACTCAGGGATAAGCCCTCTTGCGCAAGTATTCTTGCGCAAGAGGGCCAGTGTAGACAGCAACGTTAATTTCTTGCGCAAGAAAGCCCGCTGGCTAAAATGGCCATCGGAGCTTTCTTGCGCAAGAAAGCATCTACACTGGCATGGATGCTTTTGTGCAAAGGCTCATGCCAGTATAGACGATCTCTTGCGCAAATACTTTAACGCAAAAACTCTTGCGTTAAAAGTATTAGCGCAAGATCATGCCAATGTAGATGTAGCCATAGAGTTAGAAGAGATCCCAGTAGGTCATTGAGTCCAACCCCCTGCTAAAACAGACCATTCCCAATTAAATCATCCCAGCCAAGGCTTTGTCAAGCTAGGACTTAAAAATCTCTAGGCATGGAGATTTCCACCACCTCCTTAGGTAACCCATTCCTGTGCTACTTGAAGGCTGCTCTCAAATCCCCCTTCACTCTTCTATAAAATAAATCCAAATCTCTCATCTCAAAATCATGTGCTCCAGCCCCCCAATAATTTTTGTTTCCCTCCACTGGACTCTCCAGTGTGTCTGCATCCTTTGTATAATGGGGACCCCAGAATTGGACACAGTACTCCTGATGTGACCTCACCAGTGTCAAATAAAGGGTAATAATCACTTCCCTAAATCTGCTGGCAGTGCTCCTACTAATGCATTCCAATATGCTGTTTGCCTTTTTGGCTACAAGGGCACACTGTTGACTCATAGCCAGCTTCTCATCCACTGTAATCCCCAGGTCCTTTTTGGCAGAAATGCTGCTTAGCCAGTCAGTTCCCAGCCTGTAGCAGTGTATGGAATTCTTCCCTCCCAAGTGTAGGATTCTGCACTTGTCCTTGTTGAACCTCATCAGATTTAATTTGGTCCAGTCCTCCAATTTGCTTAGTCACTCTGGACCCTGTCCCTACCCTCCAGCATATGTACTTTCCCCCCTAGCTTAGTGTCATCTGTGAACTTGCTGAGGGTGCAAGCCATCCCTTCATCCAGGTCATTAATAAAGATATTGAACAGAATTAGCCCCAGAACTGACCCTTGGGGCACTCCGCTTGATACCAATTGTCAACCAGACATTGAGCCATTGATCACTACCTGTTAAGCTTGACAATCTAGCCAACTTTCTATCTACCTTTCAGTCCATTTGTCCAATCCATACTACTTGCTGGAAAGAATACTGTGGGAGACCATATCAAAAGCTTTGTTAAAGTCAAGGTATATCACATCCACCGCCTTTCCCATGTCCATAGAGCCAGTTACCTCATTATAGAAGGCCATTAGGTTGATCAGACATGTCTTGCCCTTGATGAATCCATGTTGACTGTTCCTGATCACTTTCTTCTCTTCTGAATGCTCCAAAATTGATTCTTAGAGGATCCCCTCCATGATTTTTCTGGGAACTGTGGTGAGTGAGGCTGACAGGTCTATAGTTTCCTGGATTTTCTTACTTCCCTTTTTAAAAGTTGGGCACTATGTTTGCCTTTTTCCTAATGTCCGGGACTTCTGATCATCTCTCAAAGATGAGATTGCAGAGCCATTAACTATTATCAGCCAACTCCCTCAGCACCCTTGGATTCATTAGATCTGGTTCCATGGATTTGTGCATGTCCAGCTTTTCTAAATAGTCCTTAACTGGTTCTTTTCCCACTGAGGGCTGCCCACCTCTTTCCCATACTGTGTTGCTTAGTGCGGTTGTCTGGGAGCTGACCTTGTCTGTAAAGGCAAAGGCAAAAAAAGCATTGAGTACTTCAGCTTTTCCCACATCATCTGTCATCCAGAAAGGTCCCCACCCAATCTCTGATCACCCTCTTATTGCTAACATGTCTCTAGAAACATTTGTTACCTTTCACATCCCTTGCTAGCTGTAATTCCAATTACGCTTTGGACTTCCTGGTTACTCATCTGTATGTTTGAGCAATATATTTATACTCCTCCCTAGTCATCTCTTCAAGTTTCCACTTCTTGTAAGCTTCCTTTGTGTATTTATGCTCATCAGGGATTTCATTGCTAAGCCAAGCTTGTCACCTACCATATTTGCTTTTCTTACAGCATATCGGGATGGTTTGTTCCTGCGCCTTCAACAAGGCTTTTTTAGAATACCACCAGCTCTCCTGGATTCCTTTCCCCCTCATATTAGCATCCCAGAGTATCCTACCCATCAGTTTTCTGAAGGAGTCAGTCTGCTTTTTTTGAAGTCTAGGGTCTGGAGTTTGCTGCTCTTTGGTCAGAATCCTGAATTTACAATCTCATGATTACTGCTGCCCAGGTTGTTCCCCAATCTACTTCCCCTACTAATTCCTCCCTGTTTGTGAGCAGCAGGTCAAATACATCTCTCTGCTGTAAATAAATAGCTTTGAAAACCAGTGGCAAAATGTGGTTCCTATTAGTTGTTGATGCATAGGGAGGCTTACCCTTACACCGATATTTATACTTAATTACAAAAGCCAAGTTACTTAATTGGCAAACACTGTTGCTGGTACTAGTTATTTCATGAGCTCAGGTGGTAGTTTGTGTGCTGTGGAATGATCCAAACTCTGCGGCTGATCTAAGTTGGCATCATGTGAGAATTTCTGGATCTGGTTTCTTTATAAAAAAACCAAACATTACATTAAAAATACATTCAGAGAGCGTTAGTATTGTAAAGTCAAGCATTCATAATCCTGGGCTTGACAAGCTTGTCAAGTGACTGTCTATTTGACAGTCATAAAATATTATCAAATAGTGCAAGAAGAATGTCCTGGTGTAGGCAGCAGCCTACCTCTTTGATTGGCTCCTGGTGCCATTCTTTCAGGTTTTTAGAACATCATTTTGTGGGTTTTTTTTAAATTAAAAATAAAGTAGCTTGGCTTTTGTAATGAAGCATAAGTATCTGTCTAAGGCTAAGCCTGGTGGAAATAAACTCTTACTCTTCCTTGTTACTGTTCTGATAAAGCAGTGCTGTATGATTATTTATGTTGATTTTTTTTCTTCAATATTTGACTGGCCAGTTGATCCAAGGGGAGTGGACCAGGGAGGAGTCAGTGGGAGCTAGTGCAACTGCAATGTATTTATGATGGGGTGGACTTATCTGTTTTCACACAAATAATATATCCTCTGTACTTGGAGCGGGAGGGGGGGAGTGAGGCAAAACAGTCTTTCTTCTTTAGCCCTGCCCCCTCAGAGCTGGGGAAGCAGCAGCTGAGCAGAGCTTTGTCATTTTGAGCATTGGGAACAGAAGGAGATTGTTTTCCCTCAAGGGCAGGCAGAAGTGGCTGCTAGTTGTGTAAAAGCAGCATCTGGGGCAGGGAGCAGAGTGCATGTTTTCCTTTGGTGCCTGGTGAGGGGATGCTTTGCTGATGTAGCTGCAGCAATGGCCATTCCACTTTCATAGCCTGCTCTACACCTCCAAGGTTAAGAAGAGACCTGACCCAGAATTCTGGGCATTGTCTGAGTATTCTCTGCACCTTGGGCTGCTTGCTGCATACCCCTAGCCCCAATGGTAGCCCCTGCCCCCCATTCAAGGTAAGTTTACATCACCTCTGAATTAACCAATTATTTTTGGACTGCCTCCTGTCTGTCAAATAGACATCTTAAACTTTCAATTTTGTGAAAGTACTTCCACGCCTCTAATCATTTCCATTGTGTAAAATTGGGGCTTTTTACTACACAAACATTAAAAGTTCCTTTTTGATACTGTTAGTTCTTGGTTCGGTAAAATGGCGGGAGTCCCAGAGGCTTAAGGCTAAATACCCAGTGAAAACACCAAATGATGGCGAGACAACAAGTTTTAACAAAGAAGGAATAATTTATTAAACTGAACAACTTAAAATGAGCAATTACCCAATATTTGCCACCAAACAATTGAACCACAACAATTTTTAAAACTCTATGGGTATGTCTACACTACAACGTTAATTCGAACTAACTTAGTTCGAATTAGTTAATTCGAACTAAGCTAATTCGAACTAACGGATCCAGACTAAAAAACTAGTTCGAATTAGCGTTTTGCTAATTCGAACTAGCATGTCCACATTAAGTGGACCCTGAACCGGGCTTAAGGATGGCCGGAAGCAGTGCCGGCAGGGCATCAGAGAAGAACTTAGAGCATGGAGATGCTTTCTCAGGCTAGCCGAGGGCTGTGCTTAAAGGGTCCTGACCCCCACCCCGGACAGACAGTTCTCAGGGGTGCCCCGCTTGCAAAGCAGTCCTGGCTTGGAGTGCCCGGACTACCCACACTGGGCACATCACACCACTCGGCCATCAGCCCGGCTGCACTTGCCGCAGGCTGCTATCTGGGGAGAGGGGGCAATTGGGGGGCTGCAGGAGAGCTTCCACCTCCAGAAGCCCGCAGAGCCAGCCCAGTCCTCCCCATCGGGGGCTCGTGCCCCATTCCTCCCTCACCTCCTTCCACTTACCCTTCCCTAGTCCCTTTTCTTGATGTACAAAATAAAGATAATGTGTCTTCCAAAATAGAATCTGTCTTTATTGAACAAAACTGGGGGAGACTGGGAAAAGGAGGTGGGAGAGGGGAAGAGAGAGGCTGGGAGAGGGGAGGGCAACTAAAATGATGAGGGGTTGGGAACAGATCCCATATGAAGAGAGGCTAAAGAGACTGGGATTTTTCAGCTTAGAAAAGAGGAGACGGAGGCGGGACAGGATAGAGGTCTCTAAAAGCATGAGTGGTGTGGAGAGGGTGCATACAGAAAAGTTCTTCATTAGTTCCCATAAAGAAGGACTAGAGGACACCAAAGGAAAGGAATGGGTAGCAGGCTTCAAACTAATAACAGAAAGTTGTTCTTCACAAAGCAAAGAGTCAACCTGTGGAACTCCTTGCTGCAGGAGGCTGTGAAGGCTAGAACTGGAACAGAGTTTAAAGGGAAGTGAGATCCAGTCATGGAGGCTGGGTCCATGGAGTGGTATTAGCCAGGGGGTAGGAGTGGTGTCCCTGCCCAAGGTTTGTGGAAGGCTGGAGAGGGATGGCACGAGACAAATGGCTTGGTCACTGTCTTCGGTCCATCCCCTCCAGGGGATGTCGGCAGACAGGCTACTGGGCTAGATGGACCTTTGGTCTGACCCAGGATGGCCATTGTAAGCTCAGGGTCGGGGGTCTCAGTGGACCCCCTTGATTCTCTTGCACACCTGCTCCTGGGTGGCCAGGCTGGCAGCTCTCCTGCCCTAGACGGCCACTTTCCTGTGCCTAGTGCAGACATCGTGGCGCACCCGGGGGCGAGGCCAGGGCTGGCAAGGGCACGTGCGGCGCACCCGGGGGCGGGGCCGGCCATGTGCCCGAGGCTGGCACCTGCTGCACGCCCGGGGGCGGGGCCAGCCCAGATTGCTCCGTGGGCTTACGTAAAGGGCCTGGTGGGCGCCATAGTGCCCGCGGGCACCGGGTTGGGGGCCACAGCCTTAGCACTTCCACTGGTCACCTGCTCCCGCTACAGCAATGAGACCCAGTGCCTGACATTCTACAACCTAGCACTGGGTCATGACCTGTAGTTTGAAAACCACTGGTCAGTCTAGCTAGTTAGATCATAATGTAAATAAACTTTAGCTTGATTATTATTTTTCTTGAAACTTGCCATCCCTGCTCTTATCCCAGGTAATTATAGTTGGAGAAATTATAGTTCACATCTTTAAAAACTGTTTTTTTTTTAAGGTTGCTCAAATAGCATGACTTCAGAAGCCACTTCCTTTCATAAATGGGTAAATCCCTATAATATCAATGATAGTTTTTGCAAGTGATTATTTGGGCTATATTTTTATTTTGACTGTCATGGGGCCACTGGCCCTTTAAGAGGGAGCTTGGGATAGCACTCCTGGGCTGATCACCCAAGTGATTTAAAAGGAGAGCACTTGGACTTCATAAGGGTCTGAGCACCTCATATGAGAGGAAGAATGTGCAGGGTCATAAGAACGGCTGTACTGGGTCAGACCAAAGGTCAATCTAGCCCAGTATCCTGTCTGCCGACAGTGGCCAGCATCAGGTGCCCTAGAGGGGGTGGACCGAAGACAATGATCAAGCAATTTCTCTTGTGCCATCCCTCTCCAGCCTCTGACAAACAGAGGCCAGGGGCACCATTTCTATCCCCTGGCTAATAACTTTTTATGGACCTAACCTCTATGAAATTATCTAGCTTCTCTTTAAACTCTGTTATAGTCCTAGCCTTCACAGCCTCCTCTGGCAAGGAGTTCCACAGGAAGGAGTTCCACAGGGTCAAGAGCAGTATAGGGATGCTGCTGGAGCCAGCCCATGACAAGCTAGCTGAGCTGGTGAAAGAGAAAGTCTGGATGCTTTCAGAAAGTAGCAGACTGAAAGTTTACAGATCTAGAATAAGGAGCCAGGGTAATCTTGTAATGCTAAAGGTGAATGGATAAACCAGCCAGAAAGTGTGACACACAAACTAGAGGTCACCAAATGAAATTAATAGGTAGCAGATTTAAAACAAATAAAAAGAAGTACAGTACTTAAAAAATGCACAGTCAACCTGTGAAACTCCTTGCCAGAGGATGTTGTGAAGGCCAAGACTGTAACAGGGTTCATAAAAAGAGAGAAATAAATTCATGAGGGGTAGGTCTATCAATGCCTATTAGCCAGGATGGGCAGGGATAATGTTCCTAGCCTCTGTAAGAAGCTGGGAATGGTCCATGGGATAGATCACTTAATGATTACTTGTTCTGTTCATTACATTTGGGGCACCTGGCATTGGTCATTGTCAGAAAAATACTGGGCTAGATGAACTTTTGGTCTGACTCAGTGTGGCCACTTTTATGTTCTTATAGTGTTTAACTGAGGACAGGCCTCAGGAGGAGCTTTGTCTGGAGGGAGAATGGAAAGAGATACTGTGTTTTGAAACTGGAAAGCAGCCAGACCTCAAAGAGAAGAATATGTGTATCCAGCAACAGGCTGGAAGGAGAAAGATTGCCTTTAAGTTATCATATATTAATAAATATATTCATAAACTAGTTCCCAAAAAGGGGTGCTATTGCATAACTCAAGCCAAGGTCATGTATTGAGAAGTAGTTCTTTAAGGATGTCCCCGCGGGTGCTCCACTATGGGTGCTAGGCTTGCCCCGGCGCCGCAGACAGAAGCTTGTGAGAAGCAATGTTTGGCCGGACCGTGCATGTGCCGCGGGGCTCATGGCTTTTGCGCTCTTTTCTCTGGTGCATGGTCCGGCCTCCCGCCAGTTCCTCTAGACCGCCTCAGGCTGCAGACACTTGGAACCGCGCTTCTCACCTCACTTGCTGAACTAGACTTCCTGTAGTTTCCCTTTGTATATATTTCTACCCTTCATTTCCCTCTTATTCTCCTCCTTGTTTCGTCAAACAAAAATGAAATGAAGAAGAGAGACTTCTAACACTGCTCTCACCTTCTGCCACTCAGCTGTTCTCCCATCCTGCTTCTTGTACATAATTGCGTCCCTAAAAAAAAAAGAGAAGAAAACAGAGAAATGAACAGAATAATAACACAAATACATATATAAGAACAAACAGCAACCAGAGAGTTAGATGTTCTCTCTGTGACTGCACACAAGAACCGCCTCAGAGCAACTGGTAACATGTCGGTAGCTACTGGCTTACAAAAATGCAGCTCTTGCTGGGAGGCAATGCCGGCCTCCGATGGCCACTCAGAGTGCATCCGTTGTCTGGGGGAATCTCACGTCCCCCAGAAATGTGCCCACTGCAGCAAACTCACTTCCAGGGCTAGAAAGAACAGGGAGAGGTGCCTCCGAATGCTCCTCTTTGATAAAGCCCTGCAGCCGCAATACACTGATGGTGACGAACAGCCCCCCAAGCGACGGGCTTCATCCCCCACTACGGGTGTTCAGAAAAAGCCTAGACTCTCCCCTACCAGATCCCCACCAACTGCCTTACATGGGAGGGAGAGTCAGGCAGACCCACCGGGGACGTCTGGCACCGCAAAGCCGTGTCTCCCTACCTCAACGGTGCACAAGCCGAAGTGGCCACAGGAGCCTGCACGAATGGCGGCACCCCAGGCAGCACTGCCTTAGGCTCTTTCTCTGAGTCATCGGCGAGGGCTCCCTCAGAGCCGAATATTATGGCGCTGGCACCCGCACCACTCTTGAGCCACTGCGTGGTGCCGGAGCGCACGGCGCCAACCCGACCTACCATCAGCACAGCACTGATCGCTCCGGTCTCTGAGCCGCTGACACCGAGCAGCACAGTGCCGACTAGCACTTCAGCGCATGCTTCAAGACCAGGAGCTCTGAGCCCTGCTCCTCTGGTCTCTCTGCACCAGAGCGGCTCTCACTCCCTTCTCTTCTCCCCAGTACTGTCCCCCTATCCTCAAGCACCGCGCTCTCCACATTGCTACACCGACTGGCATAGGTCTCCCCATGCCTCTTCCAGACTGCCATCCCCATTCTTGGCTGCTGGACCCTCTCACCAGAGACGTCACTTCAGGGAGCTCTTTGCATCTCCTGCCTCTTCCAGGGCATCAGACATCTGCTCCCGTTCGCCTTACTCTCCACACCATTATCGATATCTCACTTGTTCTCACTATCACGACAGACGCTCACCGCGACACGGTACATACCACCGCAGTGACCGCTACTCCCGAGATTCTCGCAGCAGGTATTCCTACCGATCACGATCTGCCTACGACTATCTCACCCAGGCTCTCTCCAGTTCGGTCTCCCCTCACTCCTCCGCAACATTCAGCATCACCATCTCATCCCCCATTGGAATTGGAGCATACTCCCTTCGCGGGCCAGCCAGCGGGGACCTCTATACCAGACGAGGCAGTCATCCCAGGCGAGGGCTCTCCACTGGATGACCTCCGTCAGTTTCAGGAGTTGTTTAAACGAGTAGCGATCATGCAGGAGATACCGTTGCAGGAACTCAAGGACAAGCAACACAAGCTTTTCAGAAACCTCCAGCCACTGCACAGGTTGCGCCTAGCCATTCCCCTCGATGAGGGCATCCTGGAAATTGCCAGTGAAATATGGCATGCTCCAGCATCGGCTCTTACAACTAACAGACGGGCCGACAGGAAATATTTTGTGCCCCCAAAGGGTGTGGAATTCCTCTTTGCACATCCGCAACCTAATTCTTTAGTTGTCGACTCAGCCCAGCAGAGGGCTAGAGCCCCACACCTCAAACAACAGGGCTCCGACAAGGACATAAAGAGGCTAGACCTTCTAGGCAGGAAGGTCTACACATCAGCAATGCTACTCCTTAGAATCTCCAATTACTCGATGCACCTATCTAACCATACCTTTGACACCTTTTCACGCCTCACTCCCCTCATAGATCACCTTCTGGATTCAAAGAAATCTATTGTGAAATCAGTAATCCAAGAGGGCTACACATCAGCAAGAATGTCCCTCCAAATGGCCACGGACATCACTGACACATGCTCTATTGCCACTGCCATTGTTATGCAGAGAGCTTCTTACCTTCAAGCGGCAGGAGTTCCAAAGGAGTTGCAGGCGAGTTAGGCCCTTTATCCTGCCTGCGCCAGCGCCTCCCGACCGGACCCAAGCCGAGCCTGGGGAACCCAGGACTTGAACCCAGGACCCTGTCCTCCCCAGGCGGGAGCCCTATCCACTAGGCCACACAGCAGGGACCGCTATACCAGACTCGTCCCTGCCAGAGAAGCTTGTCACAGAGAACATGGACACAATCTTACATTCCTCTAAGGACTCCCGAACAACCCTGCGAACACTGGGGATGTACACTCCCCCCTTCAGGAGGCATCGGTATTCCCCATACCAACACAGATATGACTACCTAGAGGCCCCAGTGACGCTGAAACCCAAACGCCAGGACAAACATGCCTCCCAACAACAAGCAACAGGTTTGATGCCTTGGTCGAGGTGAGCAAACAGTCACAGGCAGCACCGTGAATCATCCAACCCAACTCTTTCACCACCAGTTGAGGCCCTTTTTCCACCAATGGGCCAGAATCACCATGGACAGATGGGTCCTCGAAATTGTCCAAACTGGTTACCCTATTCCTTTCACATCCATTCCACCCCTCCCACCCTGTCCCTTTTCAAGGACCCCTCTCACGAAGCCCTCCTCTGAGTAGAAGTCGACCGCCTTCTTTCTTTGGGTGCCATAGTCAGCCCCAAATAAGTTCAGGAACAGGGGCTTCTACTCACATTACTTCCTCACCCAGAAAAGGTCCGGAGGGTGGTGTCCCATCCTAGACCTCTGCCGTTTGAACAAATACCTCAGAAAACAACGATTCAAAATGACCACCTTAGCTGCCATAATCCACACGTTAGATCCACAAGACTGGTTTGCCACCCTCGACCTCCAGGACGCCTATTTCCGTGTCCCTATCCATCCAGCCCACAGGAGGTTCTTATGCTTTGCTGTGGCAAAGGACCACTTCCAAGACAAGGTCCTTCCCTTCAGGCTATCGTCAGCCCCCAGGGTATTTTCAAAGGTCCTGTCGGTAGTCACAGCCTTCCTCCGATGACAAGGTGTACTCATTTTCCCATATCTGGACGATTGCCTACTCAAGCGTCTTTTTGCACTCAAGGTTTCTCAGATGGTTCAGCTCACCAGGCAAGTCTTTCAATTGCTTGGATGACTCCTCAACGAGCAAAAGTCAGTTTTGCACCCCACACAGAACATCGAGTTCATAGGAGCTCGTCTGGACTCAGTCGCCGGCAGAGCCTTCCTGCCCCTACAAAGGTTTCAGGCCATCCAGGACCTCATTCACACCATCACCGTCAGTCCCACCATCTCACTTATGACATGTCTGAGATTGATGGGACACATGGCCACCACAACATACGTGGTCAAACATGCCAGACTACACCTGTGTGCCGTTCAGTACTGGCTGATACTTGTATACGACCACTCCAGATACAACCTCCACAGACTGGTAACTCCTCCACCCGCTGTTACCTGATCCCTTCTGTGGTGGACCAGCCGCAAGAATCTTCTATCAGGGGTACCTTTCCATCAGCAAGATCCCCTCCACCAAATCACAACAGACACCTCTCTATTAGGCTGGGGAGCTCACATGGGCTCCCTCTCAGTGCAGGGCCAATGGTCCCCATGAGAATTATGTCTACACATAAACCTTTTAGAACTACGTGCCATTTTCAACGCATGCAAGTCCCTCCTCATCCACATTCGGAACACCACGGTTAGGATACTCACGGACAACGTCACGTCCATGTATTATGTGAATCGTCAGGGTGGTGCTCACTTCCGTTCCTTATGCACGGAAGCTATCCGCTTCTGGAATTGGTGCGTTCACAACGGAATAACACCTACGGCATCCTACTTACCTGGCACCACAAACGTGACTGCAGACTTCCTAAGCAGGCACTTCGATGTGAAACACAAATGGGAAATGCATGATGGTATCTACTCGAGCTCTTCCGACGCTGGGGAACTCACCGAGTGGACCTCTTCGCAACCCCCGGCAATACGAAATGCTGGAAGTACTGCACCAGGGCGGGCCTCGGCCATGCATCCCTGGGGAGGGGAGGGCCTTTCTCATTACCTGGCACAAACCCCTCCTTTATGCCTTCCCCTCATACCGCTGATCCCCAGAGTTCTCCAGAAGCTGAGGGCAGACAAGGCAATGCTAATCCTCATAGCACTGGATTGGTCTCGCTAACATTGATTCCCCTTCCTCCACCGTCTGTCCGCACGTGCACTGATTCGCCTGTCGGTCCTTCCGAACCTCCTGACCCAGGACCAAGGGCGCCTGAAACACCCCCAGATGCACACCCTGAACCTAACGGCATGGTTCCTAACTGGTTGACCCCATTTGAATGCCTGTGCTCGGCCCCAGTCCAACATGTCTTTTTACACAGTAGACGACAAGCCATGAGAAAAACTTACCTTCTTAAGTGGTGCAGATTCTCCTCCTGGTGTACCATGAACCACCATGATCCAGCACGTCCATCGATCCCCTCTATTCTGGACTATGTAATGCACCTGAAAGACACAGGACTCACATTAGCTTCCATCAGGGTACACTTGGCAGCAATCTCAGCCTTTACACGATCAATAGACGGCGTTTCCTTCTTCACCCATCCTACTACTAAGAGATTTCTTAAGGGCCTCACCAACATGGCCCTGCCGCATGACCCAGCCCCATCTGTGTGGAACCTGGATGTAGTCTTCGATGCCCTAACGAGGCCACCATTTGAGCCTCTTGCGACCGCACCCTTACATCTCCTCACTATGAAATCAATTTTCTTACTTGCCATAACATCGGCACACAGGGTGGGCAAGCTTTCCTCCATAATGGCTACACCACCATATACAATTTTCCGAAATGATGGGGTAGTGTTGAGACTACACCCAAGATTCATACCCAAAATCGTCTCCCACTTTCATGTCAATGAACCAGTAATCCTACCAACTTTTTTCCCAAAGCCCCATGCCTCACCATGAGAAGCGGCCCTACACTCCCTGGACACCCGTAGGGCCTTAGCGTTCTACACAGACCGCACTAAACCCTTTAGACGTACGGACCATTTATTTGTCTCCCTGGCACATAGGTCAAAGGGTCAACGCTTATCTTCCCAGAGGATTTCGAATCTTATAACCTCCTGCATAACACAGTCTTACACAGCAAAACGCTTACCCCTCCCCGCCCAACCACATGCCCACTCCACCAGGGCCATGGCAACCTCAACAGCGTTACATAAAGGAGTATCCCTTAAGGATATTTGCAGGACGGCCACCTGGTCGTCACATGAGACCTTTGCCAAACACTACTCTAAGTCGCTAAGCATTCACTCAGATGGGGCGGTGGCGACTGCAGCGCTCTCCACAGCGGATAAATAGGGACTCCTCCGGCCCTCCTTCTGTTCTGGCGACCACTGCTATGCAGTCACCCATAGAAGAGAACCCACAGGGACATCCTCGAAGAAGAAAGTGAAGTTACTCACCTTCAGTGCAGTAACTGTCGTTCTTCGAGATGGTGTCCCCCGCGGGTGCTCCACTACCCACCCTCCTCCCCACTTCGGAGTCCTCTCTTTCTCTTGTGTCTTACAGACTCCAAGGCGATCTCGAGGAACTGGCAGGAGGCTGGACTGTGCGCCAGAAAAAAGAGAGCAAAAGCCGCAAGCCCCATGGCACATGCGTGGTCTGGCCGAACACTGCTTCTCACAAGCTTCCGTCTGTGGCGCCGGGGCAAGCCCAGCACCCATCGTGGAGCACCCACAGGGACACCATCTCGAAGAACGACAGGTACTGCACAGAAGGTGAGGAACTTCACTTTCAGGAGCTGGGAAACTTGGGCAGGAGCTGCTGAAATACCTGAGAATAGTCACAGGTGCTGCAACTCAGCCATGTGTGCCCATAAGCTGTTCCTTTATTTTTCCTATTGTTGTTTTTTAACTTTGTGCACTTTGGTATTAAGAGCTTTCTGCTCTCTCGTCAAGGACTCTACAATGTTGACTTGCCAACTTGAATTATTGTGAAAGTTCTAATGATTGTGCAAGTATTTGGAGCACTGGATGGTTGCATGTAACTGTTATAAATCTAAATAAAAATACAGCTATGTTTGCTGTACCTCAGCTTCCCCAGGTGTGTGCATGGGGATTGCTTCATTTACAATATGGGGAAGACCGTATTCTGTGGCCTTTCATGGTTAGCTGTACTACTGAATAATAGAGGAATATAAAGCAGAGCATCTGCATGGGTGTTGGCTGTAGAATGAGCCCAACTGAGCAAAACTTACCTGCATTTGAAAGTCATGTGTTTATTTACATTCATTTTATTTAAACATCTTGGCTACGTCTACACTGGCATGAATTTCCGGAAATGCTTACAACGGAACAGTTTTCCGTTATAAGTATTTCCGGAAAAAGAGCGTCTACATTGGCAGGATGCTTTTCCGGAAAAGCCTTTTTTCCGGAAAAGCATCTGTGGCCAATGTAGACGCGCTTTTCCGGAAAAAAGCCCCGATCGTCATTTTCACGATCGGGGCTTTTTTGCGGAAAACACTACTGTGCTGTCTACACTGGCCCTTTTCCGGAACAGTTTTCCGGAAAAAGACTTTTGCCCAAGCGAGAGCAGCATAGTTTTTCCGGAAAAGCAGCTGATTTCTTACAGTAGATCGTCAGTGCTTTTCTGGAAATTCAAGGGGCCAGTGTAGACAGCTCGCAGCTTATTCCGGAAAAGCGGATGATTTTCCAGAATAAGTGGCCCAGTGTAGACATAGCCCCTGTGTGTTTGAACAAGATTTGTGTAAATTTCTCAATTCAAAACTTCCTAAAGTAAATCTTTCATGGGCTACAAAGCTAGTGCAAGTTCTTTACTGAAATATTTCAAACATCTTAACACACTTTGAGATAGCAACCATTAAAATAATTTAAGGAATTACATTGTATTATTTGTTGATTTATGATATGAAAAAAAAATTTTTCTAGTCGCCTACATTAAAAGAATCAGCTTTAATAATTTCTTAGAGACCCCACCCAACAAATGGTTTAAAAAAGAATTGCCATCATTAAAATACTTTTTCAAGTTGTGAACTGTAATTTAGATGTATCCGGCTCAGTCCTGACTAGGAAGTTGCCTCCTCCATTTTTCTGCTTAGGATAAGCATAAATGATATACACCGGCGTGGTCGACTATTCTTTTATCAAGGCTTAAATTTCTTGGTCAAAAATAATAAAAAAACCCCACTAATGATAGTAAGAACATAAAAAGATTGTAGGGTTTATTCAAAAGCATCTTTATTTTGCCTGAAATTCATGTAGTGACTACTCCTGATATTAAAATACATATATATAATTAATTCTAGCAGCAAAAATTCTTTTGGCTGTGGTCAGAAGACATGAGTGCTTGTGGTCTTTACTCCATATACCCGAGATTGTGATGCACTTACTTGCATAGTGTATTACTCTCTGATTAGTCCCATTGGCTTCGGTGAGCTGACTTGTGGTGCACAATCTGCCGTGCAGTGATAATGAAGCCTTCTATGCCTCTTTTTCTCTGTTCTTTCTTTATATAATTTGCTCTGGGCTATGTAAAATTTATACAGCAGACATGCTAATTTAAAATCTGAGTTCAGTGATCAGCAGGGCCATTCCTACTGATATATGCAAACACCAAAAAATTTGGGGCGCCAAATTGTTCCAAATTCCGTGGTGCCTTGGGCTATTGGGTGTTGCATATGGGCTCCAATGGCCTCCTGCCTGTGGGCTCAGAGCTGGTTCTGGCAGCACCCAACCCCATACCAAAGCTAGACCCTGCCCACTCTTTGGGTTTCATACAGTCCCCGCTCACCAGGTGGTAGTGAGCAGCGTGAGTGTGGAATGGAGACTTGGGAGGAGCAGTGCGCTGCTGTGTAGCTGGCTGCTGGAGAGAAGCGGTAGTTTCCCCTTCGAAGTGCTATTTCTCTCTGCTCGCTGCTCCTCCTGAGTCCTTCAGCCTGTGAACTTGCTACCACTCAGGCCTCCTGTATGTTCCCCTGAAGCTGCAAGTGAGCCTTCATCTCTGCCCTGCTCTTGTGCCAACTCTCAACTCTTGCAGCTAATAGTGTCTGGTCCGTCTGAGTTGGCAACCATTCTGCCACTCACAGGTTCTGTCCCTGCAGCACCCCTTCCCCGGTGGGAGCGTGTGTGTGATAGTGCTCAGATGTATAGGGCACCAGTAATGGTTGAGATGACCCTGGTGATCAGCCATGGTAATCAGGAATGTTTCTACATATATTTGTCAATAAGAAGTGCATATGTAACTGCCACCAGGCGGATTTGATTCTGGGACTTCTGAAGCGGAGTATAGGAGCCTCTGCACTCTGAGCTAAAAGGCAGCTGGCTCCCAGCCCATGCTGTAGAGGTCTCTTGATGTTAGCTGTTGCTATGGTCTAAGTGCCACTGCATGGTAACGACACTAGGTGTGTGGGTTACACATACCTTTCTTTAGGCAACAAAATAAAATGTATCTCTGTCAAGGTCACCCTCAAGGAAAAAAAAAACCCAACTAGAAGTAATTAAAGCTGTCAGTCCAGCTCAGATTTAAATTCTAATCTAGGAGCTCATTTGTCTCTGCTTGTTAGTGGTGATATTCTTACATTGTATTCTTAGCATGTTTATACCCAGGACTTTATCTCCTCACATGATTTAATATTTCACTTTAAAATGTTCAGTATTCTCAGTAAGTCATAGCCTTCTCTTCCTACCAGCATAGTGTTATCTTTGGAGTGATGATACTTTATGCAGTTACTCAAGCATAGTGTGATACCTGAGCTGTTTATATATGTGTCATAAATAGACATGTGAAGAATTGAATAAGTAATAAAGTCTAATGATAAATGCATAAAAGTAAGGAACATAAGAATGGCCGTACTGGGTCAGACCAAAGGTCCATCTAGCCCAGTAGCCTGTCTACCGACAGTGGCCAACACCAGGTGCCCCAGAGGGGGTGGACAGAAGACAATGATCAAGCGATTTGTCTCCTGCCATGCTTCTCTAGCCTCTGACAAACAGAGGCCAGGAACACCATTTCTCTTCCCTGGCTAATAACCTTTTATGGACCTAACCTCCATAAAATTATCTAGCTTCTCTTTAAACTCTGTTATAGACCTGGCCTTCCCAGCCTCCTCTGGCAAGGAGTTCCACAGGAACTAAGCTATTGAACTAAGCTATTGCAGTGTGTGATCGGGCGTACTCGCCCCACACAACCTTAATGGAAGCAATGGACCTGATGGAAGATTACCTGGCCTTGGGGAATCCTTGATCTGCTGAAGTAAGATTGGGAATAATAAGAGACCCAGGTGAAAGGGGCAATCTACTACATCTTACATCTAAGGGAAAAACTCTAGAATCTGGGCAGGCTTACCCAAGAGAATTTAGGACATATACAACAGACTCCGGCTCAGTACTACAATAAAGGAACCAGCCTACAGAACTTGGAGCCAGGGGATCTGGTCCTGATCCGGTTGCCTTCCTCGGAGTCTAAATTAGCCAAGTGACAAGGCCAATTTGAAATTACTCGAAAGATGGGACCAGTTGATTACGAGGTGTAGGTACCAGGCCGATGTCATGAGACCAGAACGTACCATGTCAACTTACTTAAGGCTTGGAGGACTCGGGAGGCCTTGTTGATTACTCCCTTCCTTCCTGAGCCAGGACTGTTGATGGATGAGCACTGTGAAGACGGCCCGGTCACTATAGGGTACGCCCTGTACCAGACCCAAAAGCAGCAACTCCAAGAACTCTTGCGTGCCTATCTAGAGGTATTATCATCCAGGCCAGGGCAGACTACCATTATGAGCCACCATATAGCCACTATACTGGGACAGAACGTCCGGAACCCAAAAAGATGTGGGAAGCCGTTTGCAAGAAGCTAGAAATCATGATTGATATCGGGGTTATAGAAGAGTCCCGTAGTGAGTGGTGGAGTCCAAGAGTCTTAGTTCCAAAACCAGATGGATCCATCTGGTTCTGTATAGCGTTCAGAAGAGTAAATGAGATTTCACAATTTGATACTTACCTGATGCCACAGGTTGATGAACTCCTGGAAAGGCTGTAGGGAGCCACATTTTTATTTACTTTTAAATTTCAATTAGGGGTATTGGCAGATCTGCCTAACACCAACATCCTGTCTAAAGATGGCATTCCCAACACCCTTTGGCTTGTATCACTTTATGACAAAGCCCTTTGGGCTCCATGGGACTATGGCCACTTTCTTGTGGTTAATGGACCAAGTCTTACAACCCCATGCAATAATATGTAGCAGCATACGTAGACGATATTGTAGTATACAGTGCCACCTGGGAAGACCACCTTCAACACCTTTCTGAGGTCTTGCAGGCATTAAAAGAAGCGGTCGTCACAGCTAACCCAACCAAGTGTAACTTTGAGCAGACAGAAGTCACCTATGTTGGTTATACGGGGGGTGGGGGTGGACAACTGAGACCCCTAATTAGTAAAGTAAAAGATCAGCAAGACTGGCTTGTCCCCACAACCAAGAAACAGGTGAGGTAATTCCTGGGGCTGGCCGGCTATACCGGCAGTTTGTGCTAGACTTTGCAACTTTGGCAGCCCCCTTTTGACATTTAACAAGAAAATCCTGACCCCAGAAGGTCCAGTGGTCACAGGCGTGCGAGGCTGCTGTTCAGGCCTTAAAAGAGGGGCTAACCCAAGAACCAGTCTTGGCCCACCCTAACTTCCATAAATGCTTCCTCCTACAGACAGACATGTCCGAGTTGGGGTTTGGAGCTGTATTATCTCAGAAGGAGGCTGGGGAAGAACAGCTGGTGCTCTACTTAAATTGGAAGCTGTTCCCTAGGGAAACCAGATATTCTGTAGTGGAAAAGAAAGCCTTGGATGTGAAATGGGCCACAGACACTTTAAGATATTATTTGTAAGGGAATGCATTTGTGTTAGTTATGGATCAGGCCCTGTTGTGCTGCATTCACTAGGTGAAAGAAACCAACCCGTGAATAAATGCGGTACCTGTCGCTGCAACCTTAAAATTTCCAGGTGAGACGCTGTCTGGGGGAAGGCACATGCACTTATTCAGGATGGGTCAGGATTTACTGCCGAGGTGTCCTCACAGGTCTCTGGCTCCATTGATGATAACCAGAAGGCTGCTTGTGTGTGTGTTCAGTGATGTGTGCCATGTCAACTTGTGCACTTAGTCTCCACAGCAGACCCCAGAGAACCCCCAAAGACCACAAACCAGATAAGGATTGAAGGTGCCAGGCCAGATTTATTGTTAAGCAGAATACAGTAATAGTTGTCAGTAGATTGTACTGAACCATTATGCATATGTACCCCATAACAATGGAATGACTCAATGAGTGGGAAATTTCCACTGCCCCCTAGGTCATACAAAGACTGTCCCCCCCACTTCCCAAGACACCACTTTATATATAGGTACAAATAAATCACTCCTTACTGCTGACATATCAGGTTGCCTCCCTCTGATGCTACTTAGATACCACCCATCACCCTGTACCTTGTGATTTGATTAGATCATCTCTTTCTATCATGCTGTCATTTCAGACCCTTTCCTGAACCTGGATCTGTGTATGTGAGGAGTGGGTATCAAGATCTTTTTAATGAGATAGTGATATCATGTGCTTTCAACTTATGACCAGTACCAATTATCGTTCTACACCTGGCCTAGTACCAACTAGTGTTTTGCACTCTCAGCCCTGTTTGTGCCAAGTTCTGTGAGCAGGAACCTGCCTCTTGCTCACAGCTTAGCTTTGCTTTATGTTGGTCATGTTTTGTCTATTGTTAACTAGGCCTCAAGCTTCTAACCAGGCCTGTGCTACATGGGCTTATGTTTTAGGCCTCCATCTTACTATAGCACATACAAATGCCGATATTTTTTTTTTTGCGGTTGGCCGGTGGGGACCCACGTTGAGCCCACTCTTAAAAGGGAGGGTGTGTGACAGGGCGTACTCTGCCTGCACTGAGCAGGAGTGGGTTAACTTGGCCAGGAGAGCTGAGAAGGTTACAACCCCTTTACCTTACTGGGCATACTCAGGTTGCACTGCTATAAAAGAGCAGCTTAGAGGACGTGCCTGGCCAGCTCCCTGTAAGTCCCAGAGACTGCCTAATTGCCGAGACATTACCACACAGGCTGGAGACCCAACATATCTAGACACTGCACAGGTTCTAGAAGCAAGTGGAAGTAGCCAGATCCCAGAGGAAGGAGGGGAGCTGGAGAGCCAACAGCAAACAGAGACATTTGAAAGAGGAACCAACCCAGGGACGGCGATGGCTACAGGGTGAGTGAGACATGGTTGGAGAGTCAACGTGTTGCGGCTACAATTTCCCCGCTGACTTAGTGGCTAGAGCAGTGGTCACCAACCAGTAGATCGGGATCTACCGGTAGATCTTGGAGCCTCTGACAGGTGATCCTGACTGGTTTGGCTGAGAAGCTATCAAGCGCTGGCACTTCAGTTGCCCCTCCACCCACTATCCTGCTGCTTCTACCTTCTGCCTTACAGGTGCCCTCCGGGAGCCTCCTGCTTGCTGTGCAGGATGTGGGAGGAAGAAGGGGGGCACTGATGTCAGGGTGTCCTTCTCCCCCCCTCCCCCACTTGTGTACCCTTATCCACACAGAGAAAAGGGGATAGAGGGAGCTTAGCAATACAAATCTCTGTCACTCTCTCACACTGGGGGTATGTCTACACTATGGTCATTTTTTCCAAAAAAAACCTTAAATTACGTCCACTCTGCAATTGTGTTATTTTGAAAGAAAATTGAAAAAACAGAGGGGGTTTTCCAACATTGGTAAACCTCTTTGTATGAGGAAGAAACCTTCTTCTAAAAGAGCTCTTTTGGAAAAAGGCATGTGTGGATGGGGAAGAGGGTTTTCTTTCAAAAGAAGAGGGAAGAAGAAAAAGTACAGGTGCTCTGGTGGCCACTCTGTCCATAATAATCACAGCTTAAATGCGAGATAGCGTCCACGCTGAATGGACGTTATCTTTCGAAAAAGCAGATCACTTTTTTGATGCATTTTGGTAGTGTGGATGCGCTCTTTCGGAAGAAGTTTTTTCAGAAGATCTCTTCCGGAAAAGCTTCTTCTGAAAGAAGCCTGCAGTCTAGACATAGCCTGGGTGTGTCTGTCGTTCTCACAGACACACACTGTCCTTCACTCTCATCACAAGCAGGGCAAAGGTATTTGGGTTTGAGGTAGATCTTACATTGCACTTAAATTGAAAAAGTGATCTCGTAGTTAAAAAGTTTGGAGATCACTGGGCTAGGGCAAGCCACTAAGAGAACCCTAGGCTGGGGCCCTTTGGAGTGGGAGAACCTGGATCCCCCTGCCGGGTAATGTAAACCTTTCATATTGGGTCATATTGGGACTACTGAACTGGGCAGCCCTGCCAATAGGAGCTAGATATAAATTCTGACCAGGGAACTAGAGGGAAGGAGTAGACAGACTTTGGTGTGTGAGATTAGAGTCACCGGCTGGGGAGAAAAGGGGTGAATACAAGTGTGATGCAGGAACGAGGCGGGCACCCTCACCCCACCCCAGATAGGGGTCTTCATCTCAGCCGTGTGACGCAGTGTCTCAACTTCAGCCTTTAGTCTATCAGAAAAGTCTCTAGATGCATATATGTGCTGTAATAAAAATACATAGCTAACTTTAGACGATCTAAGCATTATGTATCACCATTCAGTTTCAATGTAGTGCTAGGCATATTTAAACTTTGGATTATCTTTGTTAAAATATCTCTTTTTTATTAAAATAGTCTAAGTTCAATGAAAATATGCTATCTTGTATGTTGATGTGTATCTCTCTGAAAAACACCATACACGCCTATGGATTTGTAGATAGAATACCTTGAAGTTTTTTAAACAACAAGAACATATGAAGCACTAGAATCAATTTATTCCCTACTGCCCTTCATTCATTGGTCCCATATCTTGCTTAGAATTTAGAGATCAGTAACTAATATTTAATATATGCATTGAGTATTCTCCCGTTTGTAGTTGGGAGGTCTCTTATTGAGTATAAATCTCTCATTGCACAGAATTATATCTCTACAATTAAGTCTCCTAAAGATAGTTGTTGGAGATTTTTACTCTGGGAGACCACAGTGTTGATGGATTTCTCTTGTGGTAAAATCCCACCTTCTCAGACTGGGACTTTGCAGATTGAAAAAGAGATGGCAAGACGGGAGTGGGAGGGGGGAAATGATAGAGGTCTACAAGTCATGACTGGCATGGAGAAAGTAAATAAGGAGAAGTTATTTACTTGTTCCCATAACACAAGAATTAAGGGTCACCAAATGAAATTAATAGATAAGCTGGTTTAAAACAAATAAAAGGAAGTATTTCTTCCCACAACAAAAAAGCAGTCTGTGGAAATCCTTGCTAGAGGATGTTGTGAAGGCCAGGACTTCAACATGATTAAAAAATGAACTAAATAAATTGATGGAGGATGGATCCATCAGTGGCTATGAGTCAGGATGAGCAGGAATACTATCCCTAGTCTCTGTTTGTCAGAAGTTTGGGAATGGGTGACAGTGTGGATCCTGTTCTGTTCATTCCCAAAGGGGTGCCTGACATTGGCTACTGTTGGAAGACAGGATACTGGGCTAGATGGACTTTTGGCCTGACCCAATATGGACATTCTTATGTAACATTCAAGGTACCTTCTACCCTCCCCAAAAACCACATAGAAATAAATGGTAGTAGATGAGAGCTATTTTCTGTTTTATAAGTGCACTTAAAATCTGCTCAAGTAAATTTCTATACTGTAACTCGATGTGTATGTACACACGTTTTAAATGGACAGTTTTCAGCATTTTCTTGGTTGCAATCTTCAGGCAATATCTCTTCTGCATGCAGTTGATTGTCATTTGTGTGCATGTTAGCACTTGAGAAGTACACATACAAAGTTATTTGTGACAAAGGACACTGCATTTTCTAAAACTTGTCAGGATGTCCCTTGCTTTGGAAAAATTGGGATGCCTATCACATATGGCTTCTCTGTAGTAATCTCATAACTACAGTTTTCCAGTCACCCATTTAAAGAAAGCCATACTAAGAAACCACATACACACATTGGTCTTCAGCATAACTATGCAACTTTGTCCCCCAGTTTTCATGTTGTGCGCTTTCAAGGGAGATTGCAGCTTGCATGCTCACTCTGCAGTAGTACTGGTAGCCTCTTCAATATGACTCAGAGGCAACCATAAATCAGAGGAATTAAATTCTCCATTGCTAAAACTAATATATTTGATCTATATGAGGAAGGAATGGAGGGGAATGGAAAGTTTTTTGCCTTCATGGTTGCTATTTTAAAACGTGATCATTGATGAGCTGGAAATAGTCTCCACTAAAGACACATTTTATGTAAAATAGCCTTCAAGCTATCTTGTAAAACCATTAACCCTCAGGTTTGCTGTAGACATGTAATGTATAATATATTTATTCTTAGAAACTGTTTTGATTGGTAGAGTGAAAAAACCCAACAGCCTTAGCTGTATTAAAATGCTTGTAGGCTCCCTATATGTAATCATGTCTCCTCCACAGTTAAAGTATTACCACAATTATTATGTCTGGACTAGTATAGGATACTATAACAGAATTTCCTGGTGAACTTGATGGGGGTAGGGACTAGGAATATTTTTCAGAATAAAATGTATATGCTTAAGTAATGTGATAACAATGAGACTGGGCTGATGTAACCTTAGCAATTAAAACTGGACTCCAGATTAGTATTATCTTGAAAATAAAGCTGCTTTTACAGTATATTTGGGGAGAAGAATAAATATTGGTGTTATCTTAGAAGTCACAGCTTCTATATTTGGGGTCCAGAATAATCAGGTTTTTCATTTGTTTTGAATATTGAATAATCTACTCATAGGGGCTTCCAAAGGTCATCTAGTTTAGCCCCTAGCACTGATGCAGGACCAAAAATACCTAGACCATCCTTGACAGGTGTTTGTGTAGCTAATTTTAAAAAATGTCTAATGATGGGGATTCCACTCTTTCCCTTAGTAAACTATTCCAGTACTTATTTTCTAACTAAGGATAGTTATTTCCTAATTTCTAACCTAAATCTCCCTTGGTGCACATTAAGCACATTATTACTTGTCCTTCCTTTAGTGGATATGGAGCACAATTAATTGCCATTCTTTTTATAACAGCCATTAACATATTTAAAAACTAATATCAGCTTCCTTAACCCCGCCCTCCCCCCATCGTCTTTTCTTAAGACTAAACATGCCCTGTTTTATAGCTTTTCCACTTAGGTCACGTTTTTTCTAAACATTTTACCATTTTTTTCTTTCCACGTTTCTAAAACGTGTCTCTCAAGAACTGGCATGTCAGACTGCTCCAGCGGAGACTTCCAATGCCACCCTATGGCATGCCTATTAATATACTGTAGAATATTACCCTTTCTTGCAGCTCCATTACACTGTTGGCTGATACTCAGTTTGTGATCTACCATAACCCCCAAATTCTTATTAGCAATTCTATTACTTGACTAGTTAATCCCCATTTGTATCTTTTTTTTTTCTTCCTAAGTTTAGTAATTGGTGCTTATCTTTATTGAATTAATTTTTTTTTGATGTCAGACCAGTTCTCCAATCCTGGCCTTCAAAATGTTTGCAACCACTCCTAGTTTACTGTCACCTGCAGATTTTATAAGCATACTCTCCACTCCCTTACACAACTCCATGAATGAAAATATTGAATAGTATCAGATCCAGGAAAGACTGCTGTGGGCCCTCACCATATACACCCTCCCAATTTGACAGAAAGCTATTGAAAATTGAGTATGGTCTTTCAAACGGCTCTGAGCTACCTTATCCATTTTATAGTAACTTCATCTAAACTACAATTTCCTAGTTTGCTCATGAGAATGCTATATAGGATTATCAAAAGCCTCACTAAAATCAGATTATATCATGTCTACTGCTCCCTCCACCCCATTCTCTCAGACCTTATAAATTTAGCTAATCTTTTCTGAAGAAGTGAGTTTTTCCCACAAAAGCCCATCATACTATATATATACATATTGGTTAGTCTGTAAGGTGCCACAGGACTACTCATTTTTAAAGTTACAGACTAGCAGGGCTACCCCTCTGAGACTTATTGTTGAATAGTTTCTTCCAGTATCTTTTCAGGTATCAAAGTTAGCTGATTGGTCTATGATTTTCCAAGTCGTCTTTTCCTCCCCTTTTAAAAAGAAAGTTATAGTTCTTTGGGACTGCACATATTGTTCCTTTCTTTCCTTCACATTGATATAATATAGTCTGGATTCAGAAATGTTGTTCTTGCCCCAGATGAGAAGAATAGGGTAAATCAATGAGTGAACATCTCCCATCAACCCTGCACTGTGTAGACACCACACTAAGCAACCTAAGTTATGCAACTTTCATAGCTGGAGTTGCATGCTTTAGGTCAACTCACTGTAGTCGTATAGCCTAAGATACCCAAGAATTAAGTCTTACAGTGACTTGTATGTCAAAATCAAACATTCAGAATTGCATAAACTGGTTATATAAAACTAGGTACATTGTGGTTGCACCACACTGGAAAAAGTCTTCTGACTCAGTATATCATAATCTTTTGTTTGGTATGCTGACTGGGCGGTAATTACTTTCTCTAAGAAACCGATCTTCTGTATGTCAGCACCACAGTCCATTAACGACTGTGTTCAAAGTCTCCTGCGAATAGGTCCATTTCACCTTTTCTTCTGACCTATCTTATTAGTGATCTCATTTGCATCACTTTACTTTTAATCACATGGGAGAAGCAAGTGGTATATGGGATGAAGCAAGAGTCAGAGATAGTGAAATGGATGTTTGGTGGGTGAGATGAGCAAATGAGTGTAGAGTTGTGGGATTTGATCATTGAGATTGCACAAGTGAATGAGCTTAAACAGCATTGATAAAATTGTTCAGTGAAATACTTTAAATACACTGTTCAGGATAGTCATGATGCTATCTGTAATTGCAGACTTTCACTTGGTTATTTCTTCTAAGTAAATCTATTGTTAGGGAAGAAATTCAACGTTTTATATAGTTTGTTAGATATTACTCTCTTTTGATTGCCAATAAAAAGCAAGAGCAAATTTGGTGTAAAGAAAACAATGAGATACTTTCCATCATCTCAAAAACCAGATAATACTAGGATACAAACGTTCAGAACATACCAAGACAGTTTTCTGTACTCCA
This sequence comes from Pelodiscus sinensis, assembly GCF_052426305.1. Classification (NCBI taxonomy): domain Eukaryota; kingdom Metazoa; phylum Chordata; order Testudines; family Trionychidae; genus Pelodiscus; species Pelodiscus sinensis. The sequence goes on along the minus strand of NC_143052.1, from coordinate 28,746,472 downwards.
GAGCTACTCCACACATGGCCCATGAGCCGCATGTGGCCTGCGGCCTGTTTGTTTGCAGCCCGCAGTGCGGTTTGGGTTTACGCAGGGCTCAAGACGCGGCCCGCAGGTGGGATTCTTTGAACGTGGTCTCCACTGGGAGCACGCTCCGCAACGGCGAGGCATCCAGTTAGGGTGATCGTTGAAAGACACAAGTGGACAGGCTGGCTGGGACAGCTGGGTGCAGGGTGTCGGCCTTTCTAGGCCCAAAGAGGAAGAGCCTGGTGTTCCGGGGCATTGTGTGAAAAACTATTTGCATATATTTGCATGTATATGCAACCACACTTAAGTTGCGGCCCTCAGCATGTGCTCTGAGTATCGTAGCCCCCAGGGCTTCCAAAGTTGAGTGTGCTGTATTCTGTGAATGTTGGCTTCTGTAGCAGGTGGGGTTTGTTCATGGTTAAGATAATTTGGCTGTGGCATAACAACTCTCCAACCTGCTACATTGAACCTGCTTTGAGAAAGATGGAAAATATGGGCCTTTACATTTTTCCTGTGTTGGTTCTGCGCCATGGAGACTTAGCACATTTCCCTCACCTATGCCATAATTCCCTAGGTATGGTGTAATTGTGTGTTTAGCTTCAAAGTGGAAACATTCTTAAAAGGTACGAGGGAAATTTTCCTGCCTTTCAAATCCTTCCCCTTCCTTCAAAACTAATATTTTGCTCTTCATGGAGTGAACTTTGAGCTTCATGGCCCCACTTTTCTATCTGCTGACTGCTTCAAGCTGCAGGTTCTTTTAAATATCTTTAGATGTACACATGGCCTCTTTCCTCTGAATTAGAATGTCTGTCATTCCCATGTGCATGACATGCAAACTATTTGGGAGGATTCTATGACTGGAGCCAGGGATGATTCTCCTTTGAGTAGCCATGTAATACCAGCAGTATACCAGGCTATCTGTGGCTATTGCACAAAGAGAAAAGCCCTGTCATAATCTTGTGCAAACTCTGTTTAGTAACCCCTAAACATTACTTTGCGACCCAGTCCAGCTCCTGTTGAAGTCAATGTGAGCAAGTACACACTACATCTCTGAGAAAGTCTGGGTCCTTTAGACTCTTTTAATAGGGCACAATCTAGCACTTGAAAAATAACTTCTTAAATGTAGTGGCTTTGGCCGGATCTGTAATCCGGGGACAAGCTTGTGTACAAACCTCAACTTCTGTACAGCTATTTTTAAAGCCCTACTAGCACAAATCTGTGGACCTAGATTGGGAGGCTTGCTTCCAGATGCAGTGTACATGTGCCCTGAAGTGTTTGCCAGTGATATCCGTAGGAAAGGAAATGATTCCAAAGCTTCAGTGGGTCAGCAGCTGCAGAGAGAAATTTGGATTGCATAGGGTTCATAGAAAATTGCCAATCTGTTGTTCTGTGACTTTGCTTTTAGTTGCCAGTTCCATATTCCATGATACTGTTGCAGAGATTTTTTTCCCCCTTTTCTGTGTTTATTTGTATCTTTATATGTTGTCAAAAATAAATTGTAAAAGAGATTGCTGAGAACTGTCAGCTCAATAATGACATAACATGAAGAAAAAGAATTAATCACACTACTTGAATGTTTAAAACTCTTAAAGTTGCCTTTTAGAAATGTATCCAGCTGATGTAAATTAATATTCATCTCTGGTATGGAGTGTTGGCTAATGAGCCAGTTGAATGAATAGCTAAATAGAAAGAAATGAAGTTTTAAACATGCCGTTTCTATTGCTTGCTTGGAAAGTTGGCAGCAATGTGTTTTTCAGGGTAGTCTTGTTGACCCAGTGAAATGATTGGGGGAAAAAAGTGTGAATTTTGTGTCAATTGTAATTTGAAACAAGTTATGGTTTGGTCAATTTTTGAATTTTACTGCCAGCAGAATAATGAAAGACATTGTCAAAAGAGAAACCAAATATTGAATATTCTCACATAAGTGTATGGCTAGCAGGCCTCATTGATGGGTAGTCATGCACTCTTTAGTGATCAGAACCAGTCTGAAGCTGATCACAAGGCATAGATTCAGTTCCTAATGGTCTCCCATTCATCGTGTGGCCAGGTATTCTGTCTCTACAGAAGAAGCCCACTACTATGTCTCACACTGGACAGAAAAAATAATTTGTAACAGAAGCGTTCCCTACTCCTTTTAATGCATCTATGACTAGCAGTGCAGGCTAATCCTGCCACAATATAATCTCTTTGGGCAATTTAAGAATGGCCATACGGGTCAGACCAAAGGTCCGTCTAGCTCAGTGTCCTGTCTTCTGACAGTGGCCAATGCCAGATGCCCTAGAAGGGCCTTCAGTTTTAATTGAGGAAGCTTTCTGTTCCTTGTTTGGTCTCCTTTCAGAATAGGTAAGACAAAATGGTACCCAAACAGGTTACAATGAAGAATAAATCTCCCTGCTATCAGTTCAAGCTTGATGATAAGGCAGGGGAATGGTCAAAATGCCCTATAGCAAACCACGTTCCAGACTCTCTAGCAGAGCCATGGCTCCAGTCCACCTTCAGTAGAGCACATTGGCTCATCCTTGATGAAGGCTGAGGCTGCTAGACTCAAATAAAAACCTTGCATTATCATTACTCCACTGGTAAACACGTACACTCCAGATCTGACTGGAGTGGCAAAAGATGCATGTTATTTTGCAGCCACAAAATTAGCAGCAATTGCTCTGATGCACAGGTCCTTAAAATCTCCACATGGACGCAAAAGATTATATTCCCCCATGTGTGGAATAAATTCATGTGCATAGAGGCATGTCCAAATGTGCACTACCAGTAGAAACAAACAAACAAGCAAACAAAAAAACTGGCTGTGGGCACTTTGCTGTGGGGTAGAATTTGAATCTCTCCTGAGTGGCTGCACAAGCTCTCAGCTTCCAGGGAACACTGGCGCAGTGGGGTACGCCCCAATGTTCCCTCAAAATGTTCCCTCCATATGTGGAATATATTTTATCTGCACCAAATCCTATGCGTACATGCACCACCAACAGAAACATATGCTGCCAGCTGTGGGTGATCTGGGTGCTGGGCGGCAGATGAGTGGCATTTGATTTTCTCCTGGGTGGCTCAGCTTACAGGGAGCAGTGGTCTGATTTACTGATAATGAATCTTATTTTGGCAATAAGAATGGAGAATGTTCAGCAACTTCAGAAACCTCATTGAAATGTCACATTTGAGTTCTTTCTTCTAGAATCATAGAAGATTAAGGTTGGAAGAGACCCTAGGAAGACATCTAGACAACCTCCTGCTCAAAGCATGACCAACTCCAACTAAATCATGACCAACTCCAACTAAATCATTCCAGCATCCTTCACTTCCTCATCTTGAAGCATCTCAGCAAACATATTAGAAAGATATCACTCAGGATATCAACTTTGTCTGATATTTTCATAACAGATTATCTGATTTCAGTCATTCTTACCAATGCTTTTCTCCAGATGCCCATCCGACATACACTATTCCTACTTTTTTTGTAGGAACTGATATGACCAGTGTCAGGATCCTTTTAGTTTATGTACATTCTTTAGGGTTTTCTCAAAACTGATGGGTGATCATTTACAAATTACAACGAGCTGGGAACTCCCCTTTTCCCATATTTGCTGACATTCTGGTAGAGATCTATATCTATGAAGGTATTTATTTTTACCACTACACTTGTAATATTCACACTAAAGTTGTAAAGTTTCATACACATCTTAGAAAAAAGCCATCTGTTTTTATTTAAAATGTGAGCTATCTGTATACTCATATATAAATAAAATAAGAAAAACCTTTCTAATGGAGACTAGGTTAGAGAACCAGCAATTGAATGTCCATAATATTTCGAAAGGACTAATTAATTTGGTTGCTTCTGCAGTTGTTGTGTACTGAGGTGTCTTTTATGGGCATGCATGCACTCTCTTTTGTTTTATGTGCTTCATGTTTGATATTGTTCCCAAAGTCTATGACTGGGGTTGTTGATGTACCTCCACAAAAACTAGATATTATTTATGTTGGTGACCTTTGATGCAAGGCATTTCTTTGTCAGGCACACTGAGATTCTGATATCTGATGCCACTTTGCTCAAGTGGGGGGCATGTTGGAGGAAGATGGTGGTAAAGAGTTTCGTCTGCACAGGAAAAGATAATGTGGATAGCTTTGGTTATGCTTGCAAAACAGTTTTAATGTTGTCTTAGTGACTGAATGGGAGAGTCATAATGATTTGCTTTAGTAGCAGGCAATATTGCTGTTCAGTTGGCCTTGCCAGATGGCTCTCTTTTGCAAGATCAGAAAAATGAGAAGTTCATTGGCATGACTTGAAAGGTCCAGGTCCAGGACTTCTTTCTATAGCTTCCCTGTCCCATTGTTAGAAAGGTAACCTGCTTTATGCATTCCCTGTGATACCTTGATCATGACAATTCCCTAGAGAGTCCAAAAAAGACAGGTCCCTTCCAATTCTGTTAACTCTAAATTAGCCTCATCATGTTTTGGTAGAGAACAATACTAAAACTAACCAGAGACCTCATTCAGCATGTAGGAGGCACTAGGGTTCATCCTTCACCAAAATCCAGCACCAGTGACATTGCCTGCTTGGCTTTTGTAAGGCAGACCTACAAAAATTTGAGCAATTGTGGAAAATATTACTACTGCTTTTGTTTTTTAAAAATTCTTCTTCTAACTGTGCTATTGTATGGAGCTATTTTCTATATTGGTATAGGGACAGACAGCTAGATTGCAAAGTATAATCTATCAGAAATTTTGTAGTTCTTACAAGCTCTCATAGATACTGGGTTCAAAATGGTATTCCACGGGTGCATCTTTACTGCTTGGGAAGAGTCATCAACTTGACCTTTAGCTTCACATGTCTACAGCTGATTTGGTAAATGCAAATTTCTGTATTTACCATCAATGTGACATCTTTTTTTACATGACCTTTAAGTCTGGCTTTATAAATGTATCACTTGAGACTCCTCAAGTAGTTTCCATCTTTTTCTGCCAATTAAAGTTGTTTTCCTTCTGGCACATACGTTGGTTCATGTCATGGGGCTGAAACACCCAGTCACCCTTTGAGGGAGGAAGAAGACACATTACACCCTTGTGGCCAGGTCTAAAGGGTATTCCACGTCTTGGAACTAGGTCAGGGGTACGCAATAAATTTAGAAGGGGGCCATTTCACAAATTTTCAAAGTGGCCCTGGGCCACCCTGGAAAGGGGTGGGGCCAGGACACTTACCTGTGTTCCCCTGCCCACAGACCCCGATTGGCCTGGGGGCGGGAGGCGTTTGTGAAGCTTTTGCGCCCCATTCTCCGGCACCTAGAGAATCACCAGCTGTTCAGAACAGCTGGCTGTTCACTCTAAGAGCCACACACCCCTTGCAGGGCAGTAGACTTCACACTCTCGCCCCCCTGTCCCCACCCAGCAAGGGGTATGCAGTGCCTAAAGTGAAGTGCCAGCTGTTCAAAACAGCTGGCAGTTCACTATAGGAGCCGCGTACCCCTGGCAGGGAGAGGAGAATTTGCATGCTCCATCTTTTCCAGGCCAATTGAGTCCTGGAGATGGGGGAGTGTCAGGGTGGCTGCAGGCCGGATCAATCGGCTTGGCAGGTTGCATCCAACCCACAGAGGCTCTCTTGCCCACGCCTGGACTAGATGCTCCAGTGTCTGTGTCTTTTACTTAATCACTATAACACTCCCCTTTCTTCCCACCATGGTTAGGGTAGTGCGGGCTGATGGCCAGCGTCAGTATAAGAACCCCAAGCAGTTGTGGTAGTGCGGTCAATGGCCATAGTCACTATACAACTCCCCATGGTCAGGGTAGTTTGGCCCAATGACCAGAATCACTATAGCAACCCCCTGTGGTCTGGGTGGTGTGACCCAATGGCAAGAGTCACTATATTCAGCAGTCGTGGTCACCACTCCCAAGATTGGGAGTGACCATGTAGGGGAGCCCGGACCCTTTTTCTCCACTGGGTTCCAACTCATGGACCTGTCAGTGGCTGATTCACCTGAGTCACTGAAATCTTTGGCATCTGTGGTCTGATGCTCTTTGCACCTGCTTTGGTGTCCCTGGTCCGTATGTCTGGATCTGGTCCTGTTCAGCTGGCCTCCCAGCCTTGAAGTGCAAGCAGTCCACTTGCTGGAGCTAGCAATGTACCTCCTTCCTCTTCAGCAGTTGGTCCAGACTGAGCTTCCCTTGGGTCTTGTATATTTTGGATGCACCTGGAGCATGCCCTCCTCTGGTGTACCAGTGTGGGGCTGATGCATCCCATCCCAGTTCAAAATATATCTAAAGTAAGGCTTTTTTCCACAGAGGAAAGAGGATTGCATCTTATGTCAAGATTAAGTAGTTCCTAGTACAACTCCAGAGTTCATATCCAATCAAGTTTATATTTTTGCACAAAACAAGGTAATGTTCCTTCCTCCTTGTGTTCAAACTGCGCTCTTCTAAAATCTTTCCATTAAATGGATATCAGGATTTGTCTTCATAGAATCAAACCAACCCCAAAAGTTTACTCTAGCCTCATGGATCAAATATTGTATAATGCATTCTAACAGGGATAAGGAGTTCTTGTTCTGTTCATTCAAATCAGCCCCAAAATCCTGGTCAGAAAAAGTAAGGACATCTGCAAAAGAAATTGTTAAACAACCACTTGGAAGAATATACTCAAAACATCAGGTTGACAAATTAGTATGTAAGATGCTCCTTTTGAGAGTAAAGCCCTACAAACTGGACGGTAAATACAATTGTTTTTATTGGAGTGGTAAATGTATATAATGCAGAATAAAAGTCTCAGGGGGTGATGTTTGTCATCTGAAGAAGTGGGTTGCACCCAAGAAACTTCATGACACTATTTACATGGTTTTTGGTTAGTCTCTATAATGCAGAATGTTTGTTTACCTTTTGATAAATTTGTTGATAGGCTCTTTTGCTTGTATTTTGTTTTTACCGTTTTTATCTTTGTACATTGTGCTTTACTTCGCATTTGCGTAGATTGCCACCTATATATTCATCAAGTAGATAAGTCTCACCTGTTAATTTTTTCTCAAATAATCTGAAGGGCTAACAATCCATCACTTCCCTCACTCCCCTCTTTTTTTTTTTTTTTTAAGAGGATGTTCTTGAAACTTAGTGAATTTCTTAGACCACTTTTTTCTTTCATCTTGGACCAGTGCATGATGTCCCTTTAGTGAATTATAAATTTTAGGGCCAGAATGGACAATTGAGTATCTTGTCTGGTCGGTGAAGATTTCTAGCCTTGTCTGTCATTACAATAAAGAAATTAATAAGTAAAAAGAAAAGAGCAAACCCTTTTCTCTCCTTTTGTAATAATTTATTAACATGATATTTTAAATAATTGAAGTTATTATTCAAGTGTTAAAACACTTCAGTTTTGTGATTTTTGTATTGAATCTGCAAAGATCATTAATTGTAATGATGTGTTTAATGTCTAGAACTAATGTTTCAGAGAGACTCAGCATAGATCAAGCTTGGGATTGGGAGAGCTTGAACCTCATCTTGGTTTAATCATATTTGTGCTTCTGAAAGTCAATTAATGCTCAGTTTCCCCTCTTGTAAAAATGGGGAGAGTGGTACTTCTTTTAATCAAATGCTTAGAGATCTAAAGAAGAAAATCACGATATAAGTGCTAAGTATTACTGATTATTTAGTAATGCCAGTGTCTATTATTCTTGAGCAATTTTACAAAACATGGCATTAGCTCAGTGGAGAAAGTTTAAGGGGAAAAGATTTTTCTATCCCTTCATCCATCAGTGTGCTACTTTAAAATTATGGGGGGAAAAAAACTGGCAGTATCATTGGAATGACTTGGTGTCCTCTCTTTTCTAGTTTAAAATTATGTAGATGATCAAACACTGTAAATATTCACGTATTCAAAGAGCTGGGGAAAATGTATGTTGCAAATCAGAATTTAGGTAGAGTCAAATATCAACATTTTAATTCATTTTTAAGTGGAATGTTTCTTTAAATAGTGTTAGGTACCTATTCTATAATAAGAATACAAAAAAGATTTTCAGGGTGCCCCTGCTATCTTTCTGATGGAGTTGTCTGATAGTCAGAGGTTTTGCTGTCAGTTAAAGCAGATTTTAAAGAAACAATGGCTCAAAAAACAGAGAAAGCTTTTTAACAATTGCTGGAATTTTTTCTTTGACCGCAGACTACGCGTCTCTTTTTATTTTTGGAAATAAGAACTTTGGATTGTGGATTCTGTCCTTCATCTGTGGTTGCAAAGCAGTCAGTTCTTCTTCGAGTGCTTGCTCATGTCCATTCTGATTAGGTGTATGCGCGCCGCGTGCACGGATTCCGGAGCTTTTTTCCCTTAGCAGTATCCATAGGGCCAGCAGGGAGCCCCCTGGAGTGGTGCCGGTATACCGGTACATATATACCCCTGCTGGCCCTCCCACCCCTCAGTTCCTTCTTACCACCCGTGATGGTAGCTGGAGCGTGCTTCAGGCTATTGCCTATCTCTTAGCAGCTTATCTCTTATCCGTTGTATTATAGTTCGCAGTTGAAGTTTCTTATCTAGTTAAGTAGTTGTTAAGTATTGTAAATAGTTATTTAGATAAGGGAGCAGTGGAACCCTCCCGCGAGGGGAGGGCATGCCAGGGCCCCAGGGCTTCAAACCCTATGCCTCCTGCTCCAAGCCTATGCCCTGCGGAGATCCTCATCCTGACTGCCTTAAGTGTCTGGGCGAGGCTCATCGAGCTGAAAGCTGCTCTATCTGCAAGAGCTTTAAGCCCAGGACTAAGAAGGAGAGGGACTTCCGACTGAAACTCCTGCTAATGGAGTCGGCACTGCAGCGTCAGGGCAAGGAGCGGCCTCACTCCGCCCGCAGCGCACCGATGGTGGCACCGTCGGACAGCAGGGCACCGAGACACAGATCGCCGTCACTGGTGCCGAGGGCCTCCAAGAGCTCGAGGGGTCGCTCGGCAGAGAGGAGTGCCCAGAAGGTGCGCCCTAAGGAGGGGCACCTTTCTTCTAAGTCCTCTAGGAAGAGGCACAGCCCGGACAAGGGCAAGAGCCCTGGGCAGACAGTGGGGCTACGAGAGGTCTGTCAGCCTTCCACCCCAGAGACTTTTGAGGCGGCCCGGGACCTCATCCACATGGCGGTGGATGAAGGGGAGGGCCCGGTACCGCAGGAGCGGACCGCGCCGGCACAGGCCTCAAGTGCCCCCCAGCAGGACAGGGCTGGGCCGTGGGACCCTCTGGGCGACGGGCAGGCCTCGGCCCAGCAGCAGCAGTTTTCCCCGGTGCCGGGGAGAACACCGGCACCGGAGCCGGGACGAACACCGGCACCGACCCCGGGCCCGCTCCCGACGGCACCGGCAGCGACTCCAGGAGCGTGTGGGCTCGCTACGCCGACGGCACCGGCACCGGTGCAGGGTCCGGTGCTGCAGACGGCTCCCTGGGCGGTGCAGGGCCGCGCACCGTATTACGCGCCACCTGCGGTGCCGCAACAGGCGCCCCGCACGGCACCGACGCTGTTGCCGCTCCCGGCACCGATCCCTGCTTACTCCTTGGGAGCACAGCAGCAGAGCGCGGCACCGATGCTCATGACGGCACCGGAGGGGTACGCACCGGTCTATCAGATTCACCTGGGCGCGGTACCGCCGCAGCAAAGGCCTCCACTCATGCCACCACCGGCACCACGTGTGGTGCACAGGGGCAAGCCATCGGCCATGGCAGACCAATGTAGGGTGCAGGCTTCATCAGCCCCTCCCTGGTCAGCATCAGAGTACTCTTCGGAGTCGGAGGCTGAGTCAGTGGCTTCGACCGGGCCCTCATATAGGTCGCGGCCCCGCCATAGGTCCCGCTCGTCGGTCAGATCATCTCACCGGGATCCGATGGTCCAGCAGCAGTCGCAGGGGCAACCCCAGTGGGCTTTCTGGACGCTCTGGGCATACCATCAGGCCCAGGGGCCTCCCCCTACGGGGCCGGCAGCGGGGTCATCTCGAAGAAGTAGCACCCCATCTGCCAACCCCTTGACAGCCCCCCCGCCTGGAAGTGGCTCGCCCATGGCGTCGGGGCCGAGACCCCCGGTTATTGGTCAGGGGGAACCAGGGGCACAGATGACCGAGGAGGCAATCCTCTCAAGGGACTTCTCGTCGTCCTCGCCAGATGAGGCCCTGGCTGACCCCTCACCTCAGCTCCCGTCTATGGACTCCAGGGCGCACCAGGAGCTGCTCCGGAGGCTGGCGGTCAACATTGCGGTCCAGCACGAGGAGGTTCACGAGGACTTAGATCCGATGGTGGACATCATAGCGGTAGCGGGCCCTGGTCGGGTGGCGCTCCCACTGAATAAAACGGTGGACAAGCTGTCTAAAACCCTGTGGCAGACACCGGCCTCTATTGCGCCGACCCAGAAGGGGGTCGAGAGAAGATACTATGTACCCGAGGAGGGGCATGAGTATCTGTTTACCCACCCGGCTCCGGGATCCATAGTGGTTCAGGCCGCTGGGCAGAAGGAGCGCCAAGGGCCTCCAGGCCCCACTCCGAAGGCAAAGGAGCCTAGGAGATTGGACCTGGTTGGCCGGAAGGCCTATGCCACAGGGGGCCTCCAGCTACGTATAGCTAACCAGCAACTGATGCTGGGGCGTTATGCTTTTAATACGTGGGCGACTATGCAAATTTGCCAGCCAGCTTCCTCCCGAATCCCGCCAGGAGTTCGGGGCCTTGACGGAAGAGGGACAAGCAGTGGCGCATACCTCTCTCCAGGTGGCCTTGGACGCAGCCGATTCGGCAGCCCGCACCATGGCCACAGGGGTGGTGTAGTGCCTGGCTGCAGGTGTCTGGCATCCCACCCGAGGTGCAGACCACTATCCAGGACCTGCCCTGTGAGGGGCCGGCCTTGTTTTCAGAGCAGACTGATTCCAAGCTGCATAGCCTGAAAGACTCAAGGGCAACCCTGAAGTCGCTAGGGATACATACCCCGGTGCCTCAGAGGCGCTCTTTCCAGGCTAGACCCTACCCTAGAAGGGGGCAGAACAACGACAGGGGTCGCAGGAGAGGCCGCAACAATAGCCGCCCTGACCTTTTCAGGGGCAGGCGTAGGGGGCCTCGGTCAGACTCCGAGAGAAGCTCAGGGCCGTCCCCTGGTCACCAAGCTAAGCCCTCATTTTGAAGGTACGCCAGAGAGCAGAGTACCAGTAGCGCCTATCTGTCCGCCCTTTGGGGACCGTCTTTCCCTATTTTACCAGGGATGGTTAAAGATCACGTCGGACCGTTGGGTCCTAGACCTGGTGAAGCAGGGATACACTATCCCCTTCCTTTCCTACCCTGCCTCCCATCCCCCAGCCTCGTCCCTTTTCAGGGACCCCTCTCACGAGACGCTCCTTCGGCAGGAGGTGTCCAACCTGTTGATGCTAGGGGCCATAGAAAGGGTACCTCCAGACGTAAGGGGAAAGGGTTTCTACTCCCGCTACTTCCTAGTACCCAAGGCGAAAGGGGGTATGCGTCCCATACTAGACCTCCGAAACCTGAACACCTTTATAAGGAAGACAAAGTTCAGGATGGTGACGCTAGCCTGCATCATCCCATCACTCAGAAAGGGGGACTGGTATGCTGCTCTCGATTTAAAGGACGCGTACTTCCACATTTCAATTTTTCCAAGTCACAGAAAATTCCTCCGGTTCACGGTGGGACAGGACCACTTTCAGTTTACGGTCCTCCCCTTTGGACTGTGTACAGCCCCAAGGGTCTTTACCAAATGTATGACCGTGGTAGCCGCATTCCTGAGGCGGCACAGGGTCCAAGTGTTCCCATATCTGGACGACTAGCTCATAAAAGGGCAAGTCTCGAGAACAGGTACTGGACCATGTCTCGAGGGCCAAGGCTCTGTTCGAGAGCCTCGGCCTCCTCATAAACGAGGCCAAATCACTGCTAGAGCCCACGAAAGTCATAGACTTTGTGGGGGCCCATCTGGACTCGCCTATGGGCAGGGCGTCCCTACTGAGAGACAGATTTTCGACCATTCAATCGCTGGTAGTGGGGCTGCAGGAGTTCCCGACTACAACAGCGAGGACCTGATGAGGCTGCTAGGCCACATGGCGGCGGGCACTTACGTGGTCCAACACGCCAGGCTACGCATGCGCCCATTGCAGGGGTGGCTCAAGGTAGCGCACAACCCCTTGAGGTCGCCGCTGGATGCGGTGGTAACTATCCCCCAGGACGTCCTGCGCTCGCTGGACTGGTGGAAGGACGAGAGCACGGTGTGTGCGGGGGTCCAATTCACCAAGCCATCCCCGTCGGTGCAGCTGGTCACGGACGCCTCGGACGTGGGATGGGGCGCTCACCTGGGCAACCTCAGGACACAAGGTATGTGGTCGGCAGAGGAGGCTCGCCTCCATATAAATATCAAGGAGCTGCGGGCGGTCAGGTTGGCCTGCAGGGCGTTCCTTCCCCACTTACAGAACAGAGTGGTGGCGATGCTGACAGACAACACTACGGCCATGTTCTATATCAACAAACAGGGTGGGGCGCGTTCCTCTCCCCTGTGCGGGGAAGCCCTAGATCTATGGGAACTGTATATAGCCCACAGCATTTCTCTGGAGGAGTCTCACCTCCCAGGAACCAGGAATGGGCTGGCGGACAGGCTCAGCCGTTCAATCCAGGCGCACAAGTGGGTGCTAAGGTGGGATGTACTCCACGAGGTCTTCCAGAGGTGGGGGTTTCCCCGCCTGGACCTGTTCGCAACTCCGAGCAACGCCAAGTGCGGGGAATTCTGCTCGTACATGGGGCACGGGCAGGGCTCTCGGGGAGATGCGCTGCAGGTCAGCTGGCCCAGGGGCCTACTCTATGCCTTCCCCCCGTTCCTTCTGATCCACGACACACTCCTCAGAATACAGAGGTTCAGGGCTCGGGCCATCCTGATAGCGCCAGTATGGCCTCGACAGTACTGGTTCACCACCTTGCTGGATCTGACTGTGGAGGGCCCGCTCAGGCTACCCCTAGTGCCAGATCTAATCACTCAGAGCTGCGAGGCCGGAGTGGCACTCCACCCGAGCCTTCCATTTCTCCACCTAGCAGCGTGGCTCCTCAGTGGCTTTCAGTGACAGAGTGAGCCTGCTCTAGAGATGTCCAGGAGGTCCTCTTAGAAAGTAGGAAGTCGTCCACTAGAGCTCTTTACGAGGCTAAGTGGAGGAGGTTTACTTCCTGGCTGGAGGGCAGGACGCTCGCTCCAGGTGAAGGGGCGGTTCTGACTGTCCTGGAATTCCTTCTCCACCTGCGGAAACAGGGCCTGGCCACAGCCTCCCTAAGGGTGTACCTGGCGGCCATAGCAGCCTTCTGCGGGGGGGGGGGGGGGCGGCAAAGGTCTATCTTTGCCAACCCCTTGGTTAAAAGGTTTCTAAAGGGAGTCGACAGGTTGATGCCGTATGAGAGGCCTCCGGTACCGGCGTGGGACCTTAACCTGGTCCTGACTGCCCTTATGAAGCCCCCGTTCAAGCCCCTAGCTTCATGCTCCCTGACACATCTATCTTATAAGGTAGCATTCCTTGTGGCCATTACCTCAGCCAGGCGGGTGTCTGAGCTTAAGGCTCTCACCTCAGAACCACCTTACACGGTGTTTTTTAAGGACAAGGTGAGGTTATGTCCACACCCGGGATTTCTTCCCAAGGTGGTCTCACACTTCCACATGTCCCAGGATATTTACCTGCCAGTGTTTTACCCTAAGCCACACGCGTTGCCCAGGGAACAGGCTCTGCACTGCCTGGACGTTAGGAGGGCATTGGCTTTTTATATAGATAGGACACGAGAGTTTCGTAAGTCAAATCAATTGTTTATTTCAGTGGCAGAAAGGATGTATGGTCAGCCAGTCTCGACGCAGCGTATATCCTCGTGGATTACTTCCTGCATTCGACTGTGCTACGAGGGCGCGGGTAAACCACCGCCGCACATAACAGCACACTCCACTAGAGTCCAGGCGACGTCGGCGGCGTTCCTGGCCTGCGTGCTGATCTTGGAGATCTGCAGGGCAGCAACCTGGTCATCAGTGCACACCTTTGCAGAGCATTATGCAATCACGCAGCTGGCCAGGGAGGATGCTGCTGTTGGGACGGCAGTTATGTGTTCTGCAGAATAATAAAATAATACTTAGTCACCTTCCGACCCCGCCTCCGGAGGGGGGACACTGCTAGGGACTCACCTAATCAGAATGGACATGAGCAAGCACTCGAAGAAGAAGAAGAGGTTACTTACCTCGTAACTGTAGTTCTTCGAGATGTGTTGCTCATGTCCATTCTGCATCCCACCCACCTCCCCGTGTCGGAAGGAGCCGGCAAGAAGGAACTGAGGGGTGGGAGGGCCAGCAGGGGTATACATGCACCGGTATACCGGCGCCACTCCAGGGGGCTCCCTGCTGTCCCTATGGATACTGCTAAGGGAAAAAAGCTCTGGAATCCGTGCACGCGGTGCGCGTACACTTAATCAGAATGGACATGAGCAACACATCTCGAAGAACTACAGTTACGAGGTAAGTAACCTCTTCTTTTTTAACAGAGAAGCTTCAGCTTTTGAATAGAGAAACTTCTTGTCTTGAAATATGCTGTGCCAGGTGCAGGTCATACTTTAAATTATCTGAAAAGGTTTGTTTTCTCCTAATTTCTTTCCCTTGCAGATCCATAGCTAGGATCCCTTTTTAAACAGGAAGATGTGTTGGGGGAAAGAATAGTACATACATATTGGTAGCCTTTCTGTTAACAGTTTTTATGCAACCTATGATGCAAGGCTGAGAGATATTTCATAAAAATACGTAATTATTAGTATCTACATTGTTATCTTTCACTTTAGTTTGATACTAACCATTAATAGTATTGCTTCTTTATGTCATGTATGGAAGAACCTATTAGTATAATTTCTAAAACTAAATATACACACAGCAAGCCCTTATATTTAGTGTGTGTATGAAGGGTTAACATATTGAGTCACATGGATGATGAAACTTCTAACCTCATTTTTCATTTTGATGTTTTTAATAATTTTGTTTTATAGCCACTGTATCACACCTTAGTTGGTTAGATCAGTAGTTGCTCTATGGTAGCACTTTGTAGTTTATATTCTGTTCATAGACTGAGCCTACCAGGCTGGACTTTGAAATAACCAGGACCATTTTTTTCCAATGTAGAGAAGTTTTTTTTTTATTAATTTAAAGAATACTCCTTACAGTACAGATGTTGTTTGAACAAATCTTTTCTCATTGATGGATGGGTTTAGTAATCTGGCAGTTTGTGTAAAGCTATCAGATCCTTCAATGGGGGAGGAGGGTAAAGGAGGCAATCCAGTTCTAAAGGCCCCGGGGTCCTGATGGCTGGAGCTCCAGGCCCTTTAAAATCATTGCAGTGTGTGCTGCAGAGCCCTGTGCCACACATTCCGGCCGGCTCTGAGGGCCCGGGCAGTTGAGGGGGCACCACATTGTCCGGGCAGCACTGAGGATGGTTAACTGAGGCCCGGTCCCTTCTTTGTGCATGGAGCTGGCCTCCCATCCCCTTTGCCTAGGGGCCAGCAATCTTTTTGGCTCTCCTGAGTTATACTGTTTGTGAAAGAAGGGAACTCCTAAGATCCTCTTCACCCTAGAATGGCTGATGTCAATGGTTCCCTCTTGTCTTTTTCTATCCACATGTGGATTTTTTTTCATCCATATGCAGAATAAATTTTTATGTGCTCTGACGGATGTATGAATGTACACCACAAATAGAAACATAAGGCCTAGTGGCTAGGTACTCTGCTAATCATCTGGGTGGCATTTGAATCTCTCTTGAGTGCACAGTCGGACAGCTTGTAGGGAACACTGACTAACGTGCTTTTTGCTTCTACCTATTTAAACCAGAAATTGTAAAGAAATGGAGACAAGAGAAGCACAACACATAGATCGCAGTTAGGAGGTGATGCAGAGAGGTGTGTCTGTGGACTTGTGTACATGGGGAAATATACTGGTATAACTGTTGCAGATTAATTTATTCAGCTATAGTTATTCTGGTCAATCTCCCAGTGTAGACAAATCCAGAAAAGACTGAGGGTATGTCTACTCTGCATTCCTCTTTTGAGAGAGGAATGCAAATGCAGACAAATGAAATTGCAAATGAAGCGCAGATTTGAATTTCGTTCGAAATAACCCTTAAACCTCATTTTATTTACAAATAAAATAAAATTTAAAAAATCTGGAAGAAAGGGTGAAGAAATTGTTTTATTATATGCTGATGTAGTAGACTGTCAAAGAAGTAAACTTCTGCATATTTAGGTGAGAGCACCAAAGGATAAGACCCCAACTTTTTTTCCTGTTGTATTGCTTCCTGATGTATTGTTTCTGTGTGCCTCACAGCTGTCACCCCCTTTTTTGTTTTTTTTTCTGTTCTTTTTCTGTGCATGTCTTTATCTTTGCATTTTCTCTCCTTTTCCTTTTTGTCTCCACTTTTTTCTCCTATTTTTAAGAGACTTCAGCTGAACACATCTGTTTACATCTGACTCATCAAGGGAGAAACTGGCTAAAAGACTATAAGAACATAACATAAGAACGGCCGTCCTGGGTCAGACCAAAGGTCCATCTAGCCCAGTATCCTGTCTGCTGACAGTGGCCAGCACCAGGTGCCCCAGAGAGGGTGGACCAAAGACAATGATCAAGCGATTTGTCTCCTGCCATGCCTCTCCAGCCTCTGATCAACAGAGGCCAAGGATACCATTTTATCCCCTGGCTAATAGCCTTTTATGGATCTAACCTCCATGAAATTATCTAGCTTCTCTTTAAACTCTATTACAGTCAATAGGAAGGGGGATTATTGAAGTTGACTGTGCGAGGAGTGCCGTCAAATGTACAGTTTAAACAAACTGAAAAAAATATTTTTCTTCACAAACTTTCCAATTATCAGAGGTGTTTCCATTTATCAATTACCTTAACTACAATAGGTGCAAGGCACAATTTTCAGACAGTAATGGGGTTTTCAAATTCACTATATCTGTTACATTACTGCTTATGAAGAAGTTTGAGATATTGAGGTGAAAGGTTCTAGATCAGTCTGAAGTGTTAGAAACGTATTCTAAGGCAGCAACACTCAAACTTTAGCAATCTGAGACCTCCATTTTGATTTATAAGTTTTTTGTGGACTCCTAGTCCCTACTCCACCTCTTCATACCTTGTCCCTTCTCTTCCCATCCTGTTCTGCGCCCTCCCCCAAGCATGCACCTTCCCTACTGCTTCCCCTCACTCTCAGTGCCTCCTGCAGGCTGCTGAACAGCTGTTCCTCAGTATGCAAGAGACATTGGGAGGGAGAATAGTTGCTCAGTGGGACCAGAAGATGGCCTGTAATACTCTTGAAGACCCTAGTTTGAGAAGTGCTGTTCTTAGGGACAGTATGTCCTTAATGATGCATTTCAGGCATTAAGAAATGTAGATATATAATCCTATTTAAATAACGGTAAATAAAATATTCTATGAAAGAGAAAACATGAGCACTAAATTCTTTACATCTCTTTTATTGAGGAGGCAGGATAGATCAAAGCACAATATGTTTCAGGCTTCACTTCACAGTTCTGCCAACACAAATCCATTCTGAGCTATGGCTCAGCTGCTATTTCTGCCAGTCCTCCTCTTTCTTCTGATAGAGGTTGATCATCTTTCTTTGTTTTTTTTTTTCTGCAGCCTCTTAAACTGAGGGCTATTTAACAATTCCCTAGCAGTTAATAAATTACCAGTGTCCTGTTAAGGGTCATTCTTACAGTCCTCTGCAATGGTAAAGAATTTTACTTTTATAAAGTGTTAAAATCAATAAATGGGGAAAATACATGCAAAATTGAAGATAACTTGCAATGGGTAGAAGTACATAGAGAAAACTGGGTGTTGTTACAACAATTATGCTATTCGTTTATCTCTAACACAGTTTCTCCTCCTTCGGCCCCCTACACAACAGATTTGTAATGAAAGAATAGAATATTATGCAGGCTGCAATTCCCAGCGGTAAAACCCACAGTACTAGACTTCCATCTGTATAGTCTATTTTCCTTCAGAGAGATTTCATTTAGTTTTTCCCTGGTTAAATTGGCTTAAATACTATCCTTGAAAATGTGTTACAGTTGTTCTATGAAGGGGAGTTACTGTAATTTTGAGGTTTGTGTTCCATTTTTTTGGAGCAGATGTCAATTACAATTTTTTTGTAACTTATGACTCCTGTGCCCTTATACTACGTCTCCAGGACTGCTCTGGATTTAATCTTTCTGTTTATACCCTTTTCTCTTGTTAGCAGGTTGACTGTTCCTGATCAGTGAGTGCTTTGTAGGATCTCTTTTTTCTCTCACCATTCTTTCTTTTTATTGCAATATCATATGGTAGTTGGTAGAATTAGAGTCAAGAAGTCATTTTCATTCTAATTACCTTTTTCAGTTCTTTATTACTTTCTGGAGGAAAATACCTTTTGGATTGAGTAGTAAATGCTCATTGTTTACAGAATTTTCAGATGTTTTTGTGCATAGCCATCTCAAAATGAACTCTGTCATGTAAAGACTATGTACTTCAGGCTTTTGTCTTGCTTGAGGAAACGTAGGTTCAAAATAAAGATGGAAAGGTAACAAAGGAGCACAACATGTTGGATATTGTTTCTCTCAGACAGCATACTGAGATGTGTAGCTTCAGTATTTTGACATTACATTTATTTGAATATATTAAAATGTGTTGTAAAAAACAAGACTTGACAAAGGACCCAACCCTTCAAAGATGTACGCATGAGGGTAGCTTTACTTTTGTGATAGTCCCACTAGAGTCAATGAGACTACACCACTACTTAAAATTATGTGTATGTGTTTGCATGACTGGCCTTATAAGAACTTCACATAGGGTACGTCTAGACTACATGCCTCTGTCGCCAGAGGCATGTAGATTAGGCTACCCGACATAGTAAAACGAAGCGGCGATTTAAATAATCGCCGCTTCATTTAAATTTACATGGCTGCCGCGCTGAGCCGACAAACAGCTGATTAGCTGTTTGTCGGCTCAGCGCGATAGTCTGGACGCGCGGGTGTCGACATCAAAGGTATTTGTCGACCACCCAGGTAAACCTCATCCCAGGAGGTTTACCTGGGTGGTCGACAAATACCTTTGATGTCGACACCCGAGCGTCCAGACTATCGCGCGGTGCCGACAAACAGCTGATCAGCTGTTTGTCGGCTCAGCGCGGCAGCCATGTAAATTTAAATGAAGCGGCGATTATTTAAATCGCCGCTTCATTTTACTATGTCGGGTAGCCTAATCTACATGCCTCTGGCGACAGAGGCATGTAGTCTAGACGTACCCATACGCTCTACAGAATGAAGGCATTTTAGTAGGTGTAAGCACTACATCAGTGCCATACATTTTTTGTCAAGTTATAGTCATGGTCCAGATTCCAGAGAAGAAAATACAAAAATAATAATAATCATGATAATAAGTAAAAAGATTTCACAGTCCATTCAAAAATATCTGATGTTCTGGATTTGGTCCACAGTCTAACTACCCCATAATACCAACTCTCCTAAACTTTTAATCTGTGCAGTATCTTACATAATTTTAAAGTTACATCTCAAGAAGACATCTGATTTAGAATTATAATAGAGATTAAATGAATTATGTGAAGCAATGGCTGGATGTTTGGAAAAGAATGACAATATATGTTAACGGAATAATCAGACTTTATGTTGGCATAATAGCAGCTAAATAGCTCCTCTGCATTTTGAATTCAGTGTTTCCCAGTTTAATTCTTTTTGGAATGGATTCCTTCCAGAGAACGATAATTCTTCATTTGATGTTTTTCTAACTTTGTTACTTTTCTGAGGGTACGTCTAGACTGCAGGGTTTTTCGGCATCCTGGAAAAGCTCTGCTGTGTCCAAGGAACGTGTCTGCTTTTCTGAAAACAATTTGGGAAAAGCAGACGCGGTTTTTTGGCATCCCTGTAAACCTTGTTCTACTAGGAAAAAGGGATGTGCTGAAAGAGGCTTTTGGCCCAGTGTAGACCGGATAAATGTTGGAAAGTATCTTTTGGAAGAAACAAACAAAAAAAAAGCAAATCGCGGTTACCGAAAGATAAGCAAATTTTTCTACTTTTCTTTGTAGTCTAGAGACAGCCTGAATTTTGCACTGGCTATATCAGGTTTTGCAATTTCTATGGAATTTTGCTGTAGTGTAGTTATGTACTTATTTTATGTAACATTTACACATGATACATTTTTGAATTGGTGGAAAACAGACTAGATACAGGTGCCATTGCTGGACAAATTGGTAAGAACTTGAGTTACGTTAAGATCTGTAGATTATTTAGTTTCACTGTGAACTGATACTGTTTTAAAGAATAAGATACTTCTATGTACATGATTCCTTTAATCTCTCTCTTTGGGATATTCTTTGATATATTTTGTAAATATTTAATTTTTTTTACTTCAAAAACATAAAGGTAAGCTTATATGCAAGGTATTCACTGGATTATTCCTGTTGATTTTCAATAAGTTTTTGAACACTGGGGAAATTCCAAAAGTTGAAGAAAACTAATATGCCAATATTTTTAAAGAGATAAACAGGATGACCCAGGTAACCATAGGTCAGTCTGAGACATCTACCCGAAGCAAAAATAATGTATGGCAATCAATTATCAATAAAAATTAAATCAAAATAAAATAAAACTAGTCATCATGTATTTATAGATCCTGTCAAGCTAACTTGTTTGTTTTTATGATATTACAAGTTTGTTTGACAAAATTATTAATGTCAAATACTTTTGAGCTGCTGACTTCATAGCTGCGTGTTTTTGGAGAATTGATAACAAAAATCTGTGAGAGACAAGGAAAGCAAGGATATCTTTTAGTTGATCAGTTCTGTTGGTGAGAAAGATGTTGGTCCTATAAAAGATATTACCTCATGCACCTTGTGTCTGTAACATCCTAGGGCCAAACGAATCCACCTTTGTTATTTTAGGGGAGTTTTTAACCTTGATATGCTTGACATTTTTTATAGAAGAGAAGCCTTTTGAGTTTTTTGGTTGTTAAAGCCATGTTGTTTCCTAAAACTTTGCCAATTTGATTGGGAACATGGGGTCTTCAAGCGCTATTTCAATGTGAACTATATTTTCTCCTTTCATTACACATTATTTCACCTCACACAGTCATGTATATGAAAATTGTTCTCTTTTCCTTGAAAACAACTTCAGAGAGATAAACCAAGTCCTGGTCCGTTTAATGCTAGAAAAAGTGTCTATAGCCAAACTACCCAGTTTGATCTATTTGAGAAAATATAATCATGTAGACTCCACTAACATCTATATTTTCAGTATGTCTGATGCTCATTATTCTTGTTTTATTTTTGTATTTTGTTTTCAATATTAATTCAGAGCAGTGTAGTTGGGTTCTAAATACAGTGCAAACATAGCTGAAGTTCAATACACTCAGGCCAAGTTCTCATTGACCAGCGTTCCATACGCTATTCTGCAACAGCATAGTTCTTTCTTCATAAGTTTGTTTGCTTAGCAGTGCCTGGTTCATGTGTTTGGTTGGAAGTTTAAATAAATAGATGTGTATCATGGAGCACTGTAATTGAATATTCTGCTTGATGTTATGCATTTTCAGCTCTACGGTGCGTGAATAAAGATTTAGCTTCGGTCTAGTATATGCTAGAAAAAACTTGTCAGTATTGCAGTACTGGTAACCCCTTCCTAGACACAGTTTATAATGGTAAAATTGTGCTTCTGCGGATATAACTTGTATTTTATTTTGTTGAAGGAATCAGTATATCTGTTAAAACACTTTTTTCTAATATAATTGCCTATACAAGGGCTTTTGCTTATATTAAAAATGTAAAAAAATTAAAAACAAAAATAAACCTGAGACAGACACACACTAAAATATTTTGGTTGTTTTTTATTGGATTATTCAGCAAATGGATTGCTCAAAACTTATCAGGAATACTATACTCTTAAGAAGGTGGTGACTTTCTGGCAATATCTAGCATGTTGGTCCATACTGAAAATGGATGAGCATTGTCTTTAAACTCATTTTTATTTTATTCTGAATGGGCTCTCCCATTGCTTAATTGTAAGTGTTCAAATACTATGGAGTAGAAAGTCGTATAGAAAATACGTAGGCAGAACTATTCCTCAAGCAGAGTTATTGCCCTACTGGAAATTTATTGGGGGTTTTGCTGTCCCTTCATCCTTCGTAATCTTTTTATTTTTCTAACCTTTTATCCCCTATTATTATTGCAAGTAAATTATGCTTTATCTGTAGCCTGAAGTACAGTTTAGTGGTTCCTTCTTTGCTGTCTTCCTTGACAGTAGTATTATGGAGTGATAAGCTCTGCTTTCTGCATGTACTTGGAAAGACCTCTTAGAATTTATGTAAGGTTAATGATCGGCATAATTTTACAGATCATGAGCAAGTACTCGGTAGAATGTGCCAAAACCTTTGGCAGATTTATGCTGTGTTCTGTAGTCATACCACCTGTTTTGAAGTAAAAATGACAGTAGATAGAAATAGTAGTAGGCTACTTATGATTTGGGATGAGACATCTCCAGAATTCTGTGGAAAAAGAAGCAAAGTTGTCAAACTGTGGAAACATTTCCACAAGAGAATTAGCCAGTGAGATTTAGTCTAACGAACTGGGACCAGCGAGAGGGTGGGTAGGTTGGTATTGTGTCTCCAGTTTGAGGAAGCTCATGGGAATGCATTTGGAAATTTTAGAATATTTTCTTCTTAAAAGGGTGCAAGGAAAGAAGACGAAAATCCTATAATTCATGAGAATATAACCCCCTCCCCAGTCCTCAAGCTCTTGCTTTGTTTGAAAAATGTTGTCCCTTTATAAAAATATAGATGCATCTTTGCATCTCCTCTCTTTGCATTTATGATTGCTTCTGAATTGATCACCACTGCTGATTCCCTCTCATCCTTATCAAGACTCATTTTCAGAGGGTGGAACTGTGAGGTAACTGCTGATGAGGAGGAAGTCACGCACTTTTGTTCCCAGAACTACTTACTTGCTGCCATAGTGCAGCCCATCCTTAACTTGTATTCACAGATATTACAGCCTCCATTTGCATTATGGGGCACAGGCCCCCCCCCCTCACTCTGTGCCCTTCTCTTCCAGG
Organism: Pelodiscus sinensis; assembly: GCF_052426305.1. NCBI lineage: Eukaryota > Metazoa > Chordata > Testudines > Trionychidae > Pelodiscus > Pelodiscus sinensis. Next base: position 28,723,384 of record NC_143052.1, on the reverse strand, counting down.
AGACTCCCTTATATTTCTGAAACAAAATACAGGACTATGTAGCACTTTAAAGACTAACAAGATGGCTTATTAGATGATGAGCTTTCGTGGGCCAGACCCACTTCCTCAGATCAAATAGTGGAAGAAAATAGTCGCAACCATATATACCAAAGGATACAATTAAAAAAAAAGTGAACACATATGAAAAGGACAAATCACATTTCAGAACAGAAAGGGGATGGGGGGGGGGGGAAGGAAGGTAAATGTCTGTGAGCTAATGGTATTAGAGGTGATAATTAGGGAAGCTATCTTTGTAATGGGTAAGGTAGTTGGTGTCTTTGTTGAGCCCCCCCGAAGAGTGTCGAATTTTAGCATGAATGACAGTTCAGAGGATTCCCTTTCAAGTGCAGATTTGAATCTTCTGGAGTAGGATGCAGGTGATTAGGTCTACAGAAAACCCACTGACTCATACAGTTACCTACATGCTTCCAGCTCCCATCCAGCACACACCATACGATCCATCATCTATAGCCAAGCCCTTCGATACAACCGCATCTGCTCTAATCCCACTAACAGAGACCAGAAACATCAGGATCTCTACCAAGCATTTATAAACCTCAGCTACCCACCCGGAGAAATAAAAAAGCTAACTGAAAGAGCCAAACGAATACCTAGAAACCATCTACTACAAGAAAGACCCAAGAAAACCAACAATAGAACACCACTGTCATCACCTACAGCCCCCAACTTAAGCCTGTCCAACACATTATCAATAAATTACAACCTATACTGGAACAGGATACTAAACTCCAAGAAGCTCAGGGAGACAGACCCATAGTCTCCTATAGACAACCACCTAACCTCAAGATGATTCTTACCAACAACCACAGGACATACCACACTAATACCAACCCTGGTACTTTCCCTTGCAACAAACCCCGTTGCCAGCTTTGTCCACATATTCACTCTGCTGATACCATTATTGGGCCTAACCAAGTGAGTTATAAGATCAAGAATACATATTCCTGCGCATCCAGAAATATAATTTATACTATCATGTGCCAAAAGTGTCCGTCTGCTATGTACATTGGACAAACGTCTCAGACACTTCGCCAAAGGATCAATGCCCACAAAACAGATATTAGACAGGATCACAAAGAAAAAACAGTTTCTTGCCATTTCAACCAGAAAGGACACTGTCTCAACGACCTAATTACCTGCATCCTACTCCAGAAGACTTTCAAATCTGCACTTGAAAGGGAATCCTCTGAACTGTCATTCATGCTAAAATTCGACACTCTTCAAGGGAGGCTCAACAAAGACACCAACTACCTTACCCATTACAAAGATCGCTTCCCTAATTATCACCTCTAATACCATTAGCTCACAGACATTTATCTCTCCCCCCCCCCCCCTCCCCCCCCCCCCGCATCCCCCTTCTGTTCTGAAATGTGATTTGTTCTTTTCATATGTGTTCACTTTTTTTAAATTGTATCCTTTGGTATATATGGTTGTGACTATTTTCTTCCACTATTTGATCTGAGGAAGTGGGTCTGGCCCACGAAAGCTCATCATCTAATAAGCCATCTTGTTAGTCTTTAAAGTGCTACATAGTCCTGTATTTTGTTTCAGCTACACCAGACTAACACGGCTACATTTCTATCACTATTCTAGTTTCTGAGGAACTGCTAGCTCTTTTGCTGGAAAGGAGTAAGGAGCAGTGCCCAAGTGTGCCCTAATTATTTCCAACTCTCATGATTTTATGGGGAATCTTGTGGTATTTGCAATTTTTTTTAATGCCTCAGCTGCTGGAATCAGAAGGTTGCATAATAATCTTGGTTTTCATTAAAAAGAACATACAGTTTACTTCACATATATTTTGTTGCAGAGGACAGTTTGAAAACAAAGTAAGCAAACCTGAAAGGGTCAGCAATCGGAAGGTAAATAAAAAGAGTGCATCATTTATTATTTTTATATTGAAACTTTTTAAAGCCAATGTTCTGATTTTTGGAGCTGGACTCATGATATTTGAATGTCGAGGGTTGACAATACTGATGGCTGCCTGCTCTCTCCTTATCCAGAAAAACACAGTGGTTAGTTCAACCTTCTCTGTTGTCTAGCTTCCTCTGACCCCAAATAAAAAGCTTGCAACTCCAGTGCTGGGCCAGACCTGCCAACTTTTAGTCTTGGGTAAATTTTGCAGTTGTTGCATTTGGAGCCATAGTAAAATTGCAGAATTTCCCCAGGACTGAACTTTTCCTGAAGGGGTTTCAGAGCCGCTGGAGCCATTACTTAATTACCTGGAGAGGAGAGGACTATAGAGATTGAGGAGGATATCTGGGATTTTGGGATTTCAGCATCATGGGATGGTTGCTCAGTATCCAGATGTCTCCTAACAGATATGTAAGTAAGTAGAATTGCTCATATTCTGCCCCAACACCATAATTTCTGGCTATTTTTCATTAGTTCTGCTAAATGACTCTTTAAAATGACAATAGTTCTCTTTTGGAAGCTAAAACTGAAATCTGTACATATTTATGTTGAAGGTAAAAGTGTTAGTTGTTAAAATGACCCACTCAATTTAGGTACAATATTTTGACCTTGCTTTGAAATTACTAATCTAATGACTTATATATTCTTAACATGTAAAAGAGAATTGTACTACTCACTTTATTTGGAATTGCTGACTCCTATCACCTTCCCTCAAAATAACCAATATTATGTAATAGTAAAAAGATTTGATCATAATATGTTTTGCCATCTTGTTTAATTTACCCCTTCAATATTAGCAGATACTGATTCCTTCTATCTTTCTGTTATACACATTCCTACACTTCCATTTTCTCCCATCATGCTTCATTTTTCTTTACTACTTCGTGTACTAGCATGATCAGTGAAGCTAACAGGAAATGTTTCAGTTTTTAGTTATCCACTGCAGAGCCAACTGCATAATCATATGAGTACAAAACATTTTTTTAAATAATGGATTTTTTCAGTTAGTAGTAAAAATGGTCTCTTTGGAAATTGCTTCTCCTTTCTTTGCATAGTTTCAAGTGATTGAAGAGGGGATAACAAAACACTGCATGTGGAGGGAGTGAGTGTGTATGTGTATTCCTTACACAGCTTGCTGTTTCTGTTGAGAAGCAGCTTTAATAGTACTCTGTTTTGTTTCCACTGGATTGGGTGCAGACATAGATAAATAAGATAAGAATGGGGTGTGGCAGGTTCTCCTGGCTTGTAGTCACATGTCATTATACTTAAGTACTGGATTCTGCCAGGTCCATTACTACAGTTTATCTCACATCTTTCTCCATAATGTTGAGCTCTACTCCTGTTCAGCTGCACTCATGTATTTTGATTGATATATTTGTATCAATGCAGATTTTATCCTAATGGATTCTGACTCAAGACTATCTCCACTCAGATATGTTCTTTCACTAGTGCATGGATTCCATTTATGTGTAGTGTGACTTTTGGTTTTTTGTTTGTTTTTTTTGCTCAGGTTTGTAGCAAATCAGAATTTTTTATATAGCTTGTTGCAAGGCTTGTGATGCCCAGTGCCAGACACTCCAGCAAAACATTTCCCCCTTTTATAATGGTATATGAACACTTGGATGTTTTATTTGTAAGGATATGCCTTTTTTTTTTGAATCCCTCTGTACAGTGATTCTGCACTCGGAAGTGAGGAACTGGAATTCCGCAAAGTAACCAAAGTTATGTTTTATCTCCTACTAGTAGATACAGAGTTTTATGTATATGTTAATTACTCCTAGGCTGCGTCTACATTGTGCATTCCTGTGCAAGAACATATGCAAATGAAGTGCGGTGAAGAATATTGCTGCACCTCGTTTGCATACCTAATGAGCCGCCATTTTGCGCAAAATCCCCTTGCACAAAAATGGCAGCTCATTTGCATATGTTCTTGTGCAAGAATGCACAATGTAGACGTAGTCCTAGAGAGTTTCTGGCCTTGAATGCCTTCAGCACATCCCTGCTTTCCCTTGCTTCAGTTCAATACTTGAGTCATTCCCCACAGTCACTCTCCAAATCAGCAGAATAACAATAGTGGAGAGCTCTTAATCAGTCTCCGCAGAGTAAAATTAGTCTTGATTACTCAGAAGCACTTACAAGTAATTTTTCGCACAATGCCTGTTATGCAGTCCTATTGTTGTTTATTATGTGTAATATGGCGGTGCTTGGAGTCTCCAGTCAGGATCAGGTCTCTGTTGCACAAGGCATTGTTGCCAGTATGCCAGGACACACACTCGTTGTCAGAGTGGATTGATTTCAGTTTTTTTTATTTAAATCAGCACACAGGAAGGCTTGCTTTAAATTGTTGATTTTAATCCTGTTTTGCATTGGAACTCTTCAGTTATTTTTCCTAAAGAAAGGTTGGTTCTTAATAGTTGGTAACCATTAACATATGTTGATTTACAATTAAATATAGCCTTACCACTAAATTTTCTTTTTGCTACTCAAGAGAGTATTCTATATCTGTATTTATTAAGCAGCTATATAGCTTAACTTATATTTATTCAAATTTTTCATTTTTAAGTGTATTATGTTAGAGGAGGGGGAATGACTCATTTACTGAGATGATTCATTTTTTATCTGTGATTTGTGTCACGCTCTATTTGGATAGAAAGTCAAAATTCAATTAAAATATTTTTTCTTAAATAAGACTGCCTTGAAAGTGCTGTATATGTAAGGAAAAAGTTTATCAAAACATGTTTTGCATTTAAAACTAAACTAATTTATTAAACAAGGGAAATATTATCTGTAGCTAGTGAATTGAACTGAATGTTTCTGGTCACCATGTCTTTCAAGATTTTAGAAATAGGTAGATTACTTTTTCACATATAGTTTTTATTCATAGATTAGAAGAGAGAAACACAGTTTCCTGTCTTTTCAGCCTCTAATTTGTTTCTTAATTTTGAACAAACTAGTCATTGAGCTGAACTAAATTGAATAAATTGAAATGAAGAAAATATTCTCTCTGCACCTGCATACAAGGATCCTGCTGGCTTAGCACTTCCAGGGGATTATCCAGCGGTTTTAAAGCTTGGCAGCAAACATGTACAGTTTAATATTATTTTTGGTACTTAATTAAAATGATTTGAATAGATAATTATCAAGTTTAGACCTTATATAGTGTCAATTTCAAATGTAATTTTACTTAGTTTTTAATGGACTTATATGTAGTTTTAAAATAGCTTTTTAAATTTTATTTTTAAAAAGATTTTAGCCACTCTGTTCTTTCTCAAAGAATAGGTATTTGTAAAATCAAATATTGTTCCCAGTATTACTTATAGCATAGATATGCAACATTTAAAACAAAACACCACTAATTTTTTTAATCAAGCCTTCAGTATGGAGTTCTGACTCCTGCTGTGAATATTCTAGTGACACAAAACCCTGGGAACTTCTATAGCTGGGTACTTCAAGACACTGGTAGCTGAGCATTATTTCCCTCCCTAGTGCTATTGCTAGTTGCCAGGTCCTCAGGTCTGTTTAGAGCACCAATGAACAATCTAGGCTAGTGAGTGGGCTGTGTGGGTGGTCCTCCTTCATCTCAGTGGGCTGTACGATTGTCATATCCAAGACCAGTGGTCTCTAACCTTTTTAAGCACATGGTCACTTTTTGAATTTAAGTGCAATCCAAGATCTACCCTCATATATAAATACTCTTTTCCCACCTCCTTCCTACCCCTTCTCCAATGCCCTGTCCCTGCTCATACCATCCTCACTCATTTGCCCATCCTTACTCAGGCTGGGGCAGAGGGTTGGAGCACAGGCTCTGGTCTTGGATTAAGGAATTTGAGGTGCGAGAGGGGATCTGAGCTGCTCTTGGGGCAGGCAGTAGGATGTAGAAGTGGGTTCTAGTGCAGGCTCTGGGAGGGTGTTTGGATGCAGGGGGGCTCAGAGCTAGGACAAGGACTTGGGGTGCAGGAGGGGGTTCATGATTGGGATAGGAGTTCGGGATGTGGGCTCCAGCTGGGCACTGCTGGTGGCTTCTGGGTGGTGGTGCAGTGGTGCTAAGTCAGGATCACCCCTGCCCTGGCCCTGCACCACTCCCCAAAGCAGCCAACAAACTCCATCCCAAGTCCTGTTGTGCCCCCTCTCTGCTCTGTGGAGAAAGGATACCAAATTGGAGAGGGGGCACCCTGACATCAGCATTCCTTTTCTCCCTCCCCTGCCCTGCACAGAAAGCAGGAGGCTCCCAGGGGGAGGAGCAGCTCTTGGCCAAACCAGTCAGGATCACCTGTCAGAGGCTCCAGGATCTACCAGTAGATCCCGATCTACTGGTTAGTGATCACTGTCCAAGACGATCTCCTGAGATAGGGTAATTTTGCTAACTGCACTTGCATATCTAGAATTTGCATGGTGTGCCAATTGAACCATAGCAGTGCTTTGATGTAATGCAGAGGGAGTTCACAGCTCTCAGTCAATGTTGTGTGCTATCAGCACACACCTCACTTCAAATGCTTTTGAGTGTCACTTTGGAAATACCAGAAGGAAAAAAAATGATGTGGGCAGAAACCAGTGAAAGTTAGGAACCCTGCACGTGGAGCAGCAGTAAACAAAATGTCTCATGGGCCACATGTAAAACCCCAATGGACTACCTGTGGTCCTTGGGCCGCAGGTTGCCCACTACTGGCTTAGAGGCATTCAGTCTGTTTCTTGCTGTCTGTAGTTAGTGATGGAGCTCCTTGACTGAGCTGCACACTGACCTCTTCATGGCTTCAATTCAAGCTCTGGGAAGGCACTGCTATCCCAGTCTCTTGTCAGACTCCCTGTGCCTCTGCCAGTCTTAATAATGAAGTCATTTTATTTATTGATACTATCTGTGTTATGTCTCCCAAAATCCAATCAGCCAATCATGGCTTTTTAATTACCTACAATGTCTTTAATTGGATCCAAATAACAACAAGAACAGTAAAGTAATAGCAAAATAATCATGTTAGACTAGTGAGAGGGTTCTTGTTACAAGCTGCAGTCAGCCCACTTCATTCCTAAATTCATTCTCCACCCACTGTTCCTTTAGCTGCTGCCAACTGACAGTTCTTTTTAACTGGGCTCAGAATGTTCCAAGCCTGAAAAGTGCAGTAGCTTTGCACCTCCTTCAGAGAGCCACATTGCCTTGGTGCTTCCAGAGAGCCGAACTGAGCTGAGGTTTCATGCATCTGTGGCTAGATCAGTGCCTCTGAGTGATACTGTATTAGTGCCTTAAGCAGCTGGTGTGCCGCCAAGTGTTATTCCACAGACATCTCGGCAAATGCTGTTCTACATCCATTGCTTACTTGAGAATTGCCAGTTGATGTATGCATTCTACAAGTGCTTGTTTATGCTATGCCTGCAATACATGGCCTCATTAACTTTTGTTTCAGTGCTCAAGATCCCCAACTTTCATAGTCCTAGCATGAGCCCAGTTCTAGGAGAGTATGGTCATCTAGTTAAAACTGGCATAAAAACCAGGATGCTGGCCTTTCATGTCATCAAGATGTATCTCTGCTCCTTCCCCACCCCTACAATGGATGTGATGAAGCTAGTGTTGTGCTTTCCCTATCCTTAAAATAAGTCCATTGCCTGGGAAATCAAGCAACCCCTTCGCTCTGTGAGCTAGACAGTAACAGGAGCTCATGAGAATGCAACTGAAAACCTCTGGTGACTTCCTTGAAAGGTGGGTCAAAAGGGCCACCTACAAGGGAGATAATTACTTCTCTTTACTTCCTAGTGGCATATTAGGTGTGCAGTTGGATGACTTGGCATGCACATAATCTACTCACATACTACTGAGTTAGGAGTCTTCTGTCCGCTCCTGGTGGTAACTGCAGCCATGCCCCTATCATCTCCTCATCAATGCTTTTCATTTTTATTTTTTTTTAAATAATGGTGATATTCGAGGGTTTTATTCTTCCATCTCTTCTGCTTTCTTCCCCTTCAAAGTTCTAGCCTACAATAGCTTTTACATTGGCTACAGGCAGGAGCAGATGACCGTTTTGCGGGGCCCCGGGCAGCATAATTCCGCGGGGCCTCCCCTTTGTAACGGCGCATGCGCAGTGATGCATACGCATGCGCAGCGGCTTCACGGCGCATGCGCGGGGCTTTCTGAAACGCGGGGGCCGGGGCGGCAGCCCTGTTCGCCCTGCCCTATATCCGCCCCTGGCTACAGGGGCATCTCAGGCATGCTCAAATGCACTTATGAATAATCATGCACACATGTACACACAATAAAGTGCTTTTACTTTCCACGAATAGTCCTGTAAATAAAACCTCCTTCATCAAATGTTCAGTTGGCAAAGAAGGAGGTAAAGATGGTCAGAATATCAATGAAGTGAATGAGTGAGTTTTAGCTGCAAAAATATTCATACTTTTTGCTGCATTTTCATGGCTTTATAAATTATTATTTCATTACTTTTACAAGCAATAGAGCTAATTTTAGCAAAATGACAAATTGTTTTGGCTTCTGGTTAGGTCAAGCTTTTAATTGTACAAAGTCATGTCTGTTTGTTTATTGTGCAAGTAAACCATTTATCATTTCGATAGAAATATTGGCTTCAGAAACATGTATCTGTGTAAACTTTACTAGGTTGTGTTGGTTATATACCTGTCTTGTGAACAGGAATTTCCCAATTTGATAGCAAAAGCATATGGTATGAAAGTTGCAAATTTTATTCAGTCTTAAATATTTAACATAGAATAAGAGTCTCATTACTGCTGCTATCTGATTCTAATTTCAAGTAGTAATGATCCCTTACATACAGCAACATGAATGAATTTGAAGACCAATATTTCATGCTGCTGATTTTTCTTCTTTGGACAATTTTTCTTGCTTTCTTGTAGAATTGCAATACTAGATCAGCAGAACGATCTGCTTAGTCCAGTATCCTGTCTCTTACAGTGGCTTATATCAGATGAGAAGTTGAGAGAAATTAAATAAACATCACAATGGAATACCTTACATCTACAAGAAGATTTTGCTCTAATCCCCATAAGCAAATGGTGCAGTAATGATGTAACATAACCTTTCAACTTAAAGGACATTCTTGTTACCATCTAATTCTTTCTAGAATCCTCAGTATGTAGTAAGAGAGTTCCACAGGTTAGTTATGCAATGCATTTAAAAAAAACTAAACTAAACCTGCAAAACAAACAGACGTCATTTTTAACAGCTTGAGTTGCAGCAAGTAGTGTCAGAAGAATGAATTTGAACCACTTGGATACACAAATAATCAACCTATATATGTCTTAAAATATTTAATTATATAACCATCATACTTCAGTATACACAATATATATTTCAGTTTGGAAGTAGGAATTGTTTTGTTCCATTCATTCTTTTTGTATAAATTCAATTTGACATAATTGGCTGCTAAAACACATTGCCTGTATGTATAGATTCAAATAATAATAGTCATGTTTCAGATAATCATTCACTTTATTAATTTCAGCCCATTTATTAGCAATTTATGCCTTTAATAATTGAAGAGCTTCCTTCTATTTCTTCTTTTGATTATGAATAGGTTCTTTCAGAAGGGCTTTTTGTTATCAGCAGTGATAATATTATACTTGGATTATAAACTCTTTAAGGCAGAGACCTTTCTGTACTTCTGTACTATGTTTGTATAGCACCTAGTTCCATGGATTCTAGTCCATGATTGGGCCTTTTAGGCATTTTGAGAATGGAAATAATAAATATGTATTATCAGCTACAGAATAAATTTGTAATAGCGAGTCTTTATTGCAGTACCAAATAATAAAATTAAAATATAAATGTGTGAAGGTTCTTACCTTCTGAAGTATTGGGCTTTGATACTAAACCACGTTAAACTTAATAAAAGGAGAAATTATTTTTAAAATTGAATTATTATATAGAACAGAATTGTATGTTTGGGTGAAATAGTTATCTTTGATCACTCATAAGCAGTTTATCCTCTAACTTTTTCCATCCATGTGCAGAATAAATTTTGTTAAATGCACTGATGCATGTGTGGATGTGCACCATCAGTAGAAACACATGCAGCTAGTTGTAAGCAATGTGAGCGCTTTGCTAATAAGCTAGGCTGTATTTGAATCTGTCCTGGGTGTCTGCCCAAGCAGTCACCTAAGAGCAGTGCTACTCAAAGTAGTCCATGAAACCACTTTGAGAAATCTGCTAACTGGCCGCTCTGGTGTATTTACCTACCAGCTCTGCACCCATGGAACCTCATGGCTTCCATTGGCTCCAGTTTACTGTTTGCAGCCAAGCGGAGCCACAGAAGTGGAGCCAATGGGAGCTGTGCAGCTCCGTGGCTGCAGAGCCGGTAAGTAAACACATCGGAGTAGTCAGCAGGTTTCTCAAAGTGGTTTCGCAGGCCAGTTTGAGAAACACTGGCTCAGAGGGAACATAGTTTGAGTTAGGAAGCATATACATTATGAATGGTATGGGATTGAGATGTATGAATGTGGATTTTCCATAGGAGAAAAATATGTCCCCCCACATCCATGAGAATTAAAGACCTGGAAACAGTGGAAATGATGTGCTTCCACAGCACAGTAGTGGGTGCAACAGATCGGTTTGCAGGTCTCTACACCATTTTACAGTTCTCTGATTAGTCACAGAGGGATATTGAGGGTGGAGGGAAAGGGAGGGAGAGAAAAAGCGATATGGATTACTGGTTCCATTTTTTTCCCCTCTCTTGCATGGGCACATAAAAATAGTGATTTAAGTCTGTGAACTGTTGACAGTGAGTAGGCCCTGCCACTGCAAATTTTTTTGGTGGGGAATGGAGTAGAAATGTTTTCCTTCTTGCTTCCTTAGTGTCTGCAGATCTTCCCAGTGACAGCCCATTAATTTGTGCTTGTCACTAGGGATAGGATTTGTGTTTTACGAATATGTATCTAGATTATTGCTTTTTAGCATTGTAAAAAAATTGGGGTGGGGTGCAAGAAAGAATGAGATACTGCCTTTTTTATACAGCATTAGCTGTATAGGATGGAAAGGAACATTTGAAGCCTTAATAATGTGATTCTTACCAATGATTACCATGGACAAAATACAGGACTATGTAGCACTTTAAAGACTAACAAGATGGTTTATTAGATGATGAACTTTCGTGGGCCAGACCCACTTCCTCAGATCAAATAGTGGAAGAAAATAGTCACAACCATATATACCAAAGGATACAATTAAAAAAAATGCACACACATGAAAAGGACAGTGACACTCTGGGGGCTGAACAAAGACCCCAACTACCTTACCCATTACAAAGATAGCTTCCCCAATTATCACCTCTAATACCATTAACTCACAGACATCGCCCCTTCCCCACCTCTAATATCATTAACTCACAGGCATTTACCCCCCTCCCCCCGCATCCCCCTCTGTTCTGAAATGTGATTTGTCCTTTTCATGTGTATTCATTTTTTTTAATTGTATCCTTTGGTATATATGGTTGTGACTATTTTCTTCCACTATTTGATCTGAGGAAGTGGGTCTGGCCCACGAAAGCTCATCATCTAATAAACTATCTTGTTAGTCTTTAAAGTGCTACATAGTCCTGCATTTTGCTTCAGCTACACCAGACTAATACGGCTACATTTCTATTACTATTCTACCATGGACAAGTCACTGTTGATTATCGTGAGTTAGAATCTTGATCAACTTCATATCTACCATGGGATTTGAAAGAAGATGCACTTGCAGCACTTACTTCACATGTGGATACAGGCGACCCCTGACTTACGACCACCCGACATACGACCCCCTGCATTTATGACTGCCTTACTCCGGCTGCTGCCTTTCCTCGGCACAGCCCCCAGCCGGCTTTGTAAGCAGAGTGCCTTGCCTCCTTCGCCGGCACAGCCCTGAGCTGGCTCTGAGAGCAGTACGTCTTGCCATCTTCCCCCAGCACAGCCCCCAAGCCAGCTCGGGGAGCAGCTCTTACTGTGGACTACAACTCCCAGGAGGCAAAGCGGGCCAGGAATGGAACCCCCATTTTTATCATTGCGCCTATGGGGAAAAAATGGGTTTCACTTACAACAGCTCGACTTAATGATGGTCCTTTAGGAACCAATTAGGTCGTAAGTGAGGGGCTCACCTGTAATCAGATTCTAAACTCTAGTGTTACATAAACTATCGTTTATTCTTTCTTACAAATTAGTCCCATCATTAATGTCGTATTCAGTTATGACCAGAAGAAGCCAAGAGAAATTCAGCCACAGGTTGTTCTCCAAAGGTAAAAGATTTTTATTTTTGAAAATAAGGTTTCACATATTTGTGTTTAAAATTAAAATTTTCAAATATGTTTTAAATATCTGTCAGAAACCATTGAGAATGCCAGCATTAGTTTAATCTGCTGAAAAGTAGCTGGAGTACTGTAAATCAGTCTGACTAAAGTATATGCACCATCTGTTAACTCAAAAGGGGGTGAAATCGAGTAATTCAACAGCTAATTGCAGGAAACTATTGGTGATGTGCCACACAAGATGTGGGAGGAGATGAAGTGTGCTTTTATTGAAGATGCAATTTTGGAAAAAAAACCACCAAAACCTCGAAGGCTAACATAGATTGCAGCTTTAAATGTTTTGATGAAGGCATGAGAAGTGCGTATGGGTGGACAGGAGGTGTACAAAAAAGAGGGGAGAGCGAGCCATGAGGAGAGGAGAATATGGTCGAAGTAGAATGCATGTTGTAACTAGATGTGCAGAGAAGAAAATGGTGAATGTTTTGCTACAAGGACAACATAATGGTATGACGCATTCTTTTTATTTAATTACATCAGAAAGTTATAACCTATTAAATCCTTAGCGGCATTATCCAATCTAGGCTTATACTGTGCCAGTTACCAGGATATCTGAGCACTTGGTAAGCAGAAACCTACAACAAAGATCTGATTATCATAGAATCATAGAACCATACCTCAGAAGGTCATCAAGTCCAGCCCCCTGCTCTAGGCAAGACCAATCCCAACTAAATCAACCCAGCCAGGGCTTTGTCAAGCCGAGACTTAAACACCTCTAGGAATGGAGACTCCACTACTTCCCTAGGTAACCCATTCCAGTGTTTCACTACCCTTCTAGTGAAATAGTTTTTCCTAATATCCAACCTGGACCTCTCCCACCTCAACTTGAGACCATTGCCCTTTGTTCTGTCATCTGTCACTACTGAGAACCGCCTTTCTCCATCCTCTTTGGAACCTCCCTTCAGGAAGTTGAAGGCTGCTATCAAATCCCCCTTCACTCTTCGCTTCTGCAGACTAAACAGACCCAACTCCCTCAGCCTCTCCTCATAAGTCATATGCTCCAGCCCCCTAATCATTGTGGTTGCCCTCTGCTGGACCCTCTCCAATGCATCAACATCCTTTTTGAAGTGTGGGGGAGGGGGGGCCCAGGACTGGACACAGTACTCCAGATGTGGCCTCACCAGAGCCGAATAAAGGGGAATAATGACATCTCTGGATCTGCTGGCAATGCTCCTCTTAATGCAACCTAATATGCTGTTAGCCTTCTTGGCTACAAGGGCACACTGTTGACTTATATCCAGCTTCTCATCCACTGTAACCCCCAGGTCCTTTTCTTCAGAACTACTACTTAACTTGTTGGTTCCCAGCCTGTAACAATGCTTGGGATTCTTCTGTCCCAAGTGCAGGACTCTGCACTTGTCCTTGTTGAACCTCGTCAGATTTCTTGTGGCCCAATCTTCCAATTTGTCTAAGTCACTCTGGACCCCATCTCTGCCCTCAAGTGTATCTACCTCTCCCTCTAGCTTAGTGTCATCCGCAAACTTCCTGAGAGTGCAATCCATCCCCTTAACCAGGTCATTAATAAAGATATTGAACAAAACTGGTCCTAGAACCGAACCTTAGGACACTCCACAAGAAACCGACTGCCATCCTGTCATCGAGCTGTTGATCACTACCCGCTGGGACCAGCCTTCTAGCCATCTTACTGTCCATTTATCCAATCCACATTCCCTTAACTTGCTGGCAAGAATATTGTGGGAGACCGTATCAAAAGCCTTGCTAAAGTCAAGGTATATCACATCCACTGACTTTCCCACGTCCATAGAGTCAGTTACCTCATCATAGAAGCTAATCAGATTGGTCAGGCATGACTTGACCTTTGTGAATCCATGCTGACTATTCCTAATCACTTTCCTCTCTTCCAAGTGCCTCAAAATGGATTCCTTAAGGATCCCTTCCATGATTTTTCCAGGAACCGAGGTAAGACTGACCGGCCTATAGTTCCCTGGATCATCCTTCTTCCCTTTTTTGAAGATGCGCACTACATTTGCCTTTTTCCAATCATCTGGGATTTCTCCCGACCTCCACGACTTTTCAAAGATAATGGCCAAAGGCTCCACAATGACATTTGCCAACTCCCTCAGTACCCTCGGATGCATTAAGTCCAGACCATGAATTTGTGTACTTTTAGCTTTTCTAAATAGTTCCTAACCTGTTCTTTACCCACCAAGGGCTGTCCATCTTAATCCCATCTTCCGTAATTTAGCGCATTAGTCCGGGAGCCCATCTTGTCCGTGAATACAGAGGCAAAGAAAGCACTGAGTGCTTCAGCTTTCCCCACATCATCTGTCACTAGGTTACCTCCTTCATCCAGTAAGGGCCGCATACCCACTCTGATCACCTTCTTCTTTTTAACATGCCTGCAGAAACCTTTCTTGTTATTCTTCACATCCTTAGCCAGTCGCAATTACATTTGTGCTTTCGCTATCCTGATAACCCACCGGCATTCTCGATCTATACATTTAAACCCGACCCTGGTCATTTGTCCAAGTTTCCACTTTTTGTAAGCTTCCTTTTTGTGCTTAAGTTCACCAAGGATTTCCCCTGTAAGCCAATCTGGTCTCCTACCATGTTTGTCTCTCTTGCTACGTATCAGGATGGTTTCTTTCTGTGCCTTCAATAAAGCTTCTTTAAAATACTGCTAGCTGTCCTGGACTCCTTTCCCCTTCATGTTAGCATCCCAGGGGATTCTGCCCATCAAATCTCTGTGCGGTGAGTGGTCGCAATTAAGCAAACCGCTCCCCTCTCTTGGGTTCGCTAGGACTGTGCAGCACTCTGGTCTGCTCCCTTGCTTACCTGGGAATTCGTCAATAAATTTAGACCAAGTACCAATTTGTGTTTTAATTAATGAGCATAACTTTATTGATGTTGCCACTTAATGAATAACAAAGTTAAAAGATAACAGCTAAGAATTAAAAGAAAATGAATAAAAAAAGAAAAATACAAAAAGCAAATTGTTTCTGCTAGAGTGATTACAAGGATACTTAGTGACGTCAGCTAACTCGTTATCTGATTTTTTAATTTCATCTAGATTAATTTTTTTTTAAAGAATTGCAGCTATGAGTATCCTTGATCTTATAGCTTATCAAGATGATTTTGTTTTTCTTGATTTGATTTTTTGACACTTTGTCAGATTTTTTGACTTTTTTTCTTAGATTTTTCAGAGTCTTTTGTTAAGTTTTTTGACTCACCCGATCAGGTATAGCAGCATCTCTCTACTGGCCAGGTAGAGGACGACGAATGCTGTTACGATGCCTGCCTTGGTATGGACCTCCTGCCTCTTGTCGTCAGAGAGCAGCATGTGATAGCTGATGAATTCCTTCATCAAGTAGTTGCTGAACCAACAAGGGGGGATGCTATTTTGGATTTGGTTTTGGTGAGTAGCGAGGACCTCATAGATGAAATGGCTGTAGGGGACAACCTTGGCTCGAGTGATCATGAGCTAATTCAGTTCAAATTAAATGGAAGGATAAACAATAATAAATCTGAGACTAGGGTTTTTGATTTCAAAAGGGCTAACTTTAGTAAATTAAGGAAATTAGTTAGGGAAGTTGATTGGACTAAAGAAATTATGGATCTTAAAGTGGAGGAGGCCTGGAATTATTTTAAGTTAAAGTTGCAGAAGCTATCAGAAGCCTGTATCCCTAGAAAAGGGAAAAAATTTATAGGCAGGTATGTTAGACCAAGTTGGATGAGGAAGCATCTCAGAGAGGTGATTAAGAAAAAGCAGAAAGCATATAAGGAGTGGAAAATGGGAGGAATCAGTAAAGAAAGCTACCTTATTGAGGTTAGAGCATGTAGGGGAAAAATGAGAAAGAAAGGCTAAAAGTCAGGTAGAGTTGGACCTTGCAAAGGGAATTAAAACCAATAGTAAAAGGTTTTATAGCCATATAAATAGGAAAAAAACAAAAAAAGAAGTAGGACCGCTAATTACTAAGGATGGAGTGGAGGTTAAGGATAATCTAGGAATGGCCCAATAATTTAACAAATACTTTGCTTCAGTCTTTAATGAGGCTAATGAAGAGCTTAGGGATAATGGTAACTTAACAAATGGGACTAAAGATATGGAGGTAGATATTACCATATCCGAGGTAAAAGCTAAACTTGAACAGCTTAATGGGAGTAAATCGGAGGGGCCCAGATAATCTTCATCCAAGAATATTAAAGGAACTGGCACATGAACTTGCAAATCCATTAGCAAAAATTTTTAATACATCTCTAAACTCAGGGGTTGTACCATTTGACTGGAGAATTGCTAATATAGTTCCGATTTTTAAGAAAGGGAAAAAAAGCGACCCGGGTAACTATAGGCCTGTTAGTTTGACATCTGTAGTATGTAAAATCCTGGAAAAAATTTTAAAGGAGAAAGTAGTTAGGGTATGTCTACACTACAAAGTTAGTTCGAACTACCGGATGTTAGTTCGAACTAACTTTCATAGGTGCTACACTAGCGCTCCGTTAGTTTGAATTTAATTCGAACTAATGGAGCGCTTAGTTCGAACTAGGTAATCCTCATTCCACAAGGATTAAGCCTAGTTCGAATTTACTAGTTTGAATTAAGGGCTGTGTAGACCCTTAATTCGAACTAGTGGGAGGCTAGCCCTTCCCAGGTTGCCCTGGTGGCCACTCTGGCCAACACCAGGGAAACTCTACTGCCCCCATCCCGGCCCCGGAGCCCTTAAAGGGCCACTGGCTGGCTACACAGTTTGTGCCAGTTGCAAGGCTGCCAGCACCCGTGCCAGCACACCCAGCAGCTCACACCCCATGAGCCAGCCACCCGATGACACCCAGCCCTCCCCCTCTTCCCGGGACCAGCCTGGCAGCTCCCAGGACCCTGCCCGGGGCCGCAACGGGTGGGCGCCCGTGTGGTCTAGTGCGGAGATCGTGGACCTCATCGAGGTTTGGGGGGAAGCCTCCAATGTCCACGATCTCCGCACTAGCCACAGGAACGCGGCAGTCTACGGCCGCATGGCTGCCAGGCTGGCCGCCAGGGGCCACCAGCGCAGCCGGGAGCAGGTGCGCTGGAAAATCAAGAACCTGCTGCAGTCCTACTACCGGGCCTGCCTGCCAGGGGCCGACCCGGAGGCGTGCCCCCACTTCCAGGCTCTGGACCGCATCCTGGGGGCTCATGCCATCCCTGCCCCCCAGGACGTGATAGACCCCGGGGCAGAGGGACCGCTCCCAGAGACGGAGGAGGAGGAGGAGGGCTCCGAGAGCCAGGAGCCTGCCGGCAGCCTGCCCAGGACCTGGGACCCCCGAGGCACTCCACAGAGCCGCTCGCCTGTGTCATCCGAAGCCGAGGAGGCGTCCACATGTGAGTACCATCGTGCTCCCCTTATGTGTACGGGGGACTGGGGTGAGAGGGAGCCCCGGGACCGTGCGCCTGGGCCTTGCCCACCACGGAGCAGCACACCTGGGCCCCTGGGGTAATTGACCGCTGTTCTTTTTTCACCACAGCCGCAGCACCTGGGACTGCAGGGCGCACCACCCCGCCTGCAGCAGCCGTCCGCGCCCGGGCCAGCAGGAGAGCCAGGAACCAGGAGGAGTACCAGAGGCGGCACCTCTGGATCCTGGAGCAACAGCTCCGTATCCAGGACCACTGGGTCCAAGAGGACCTGAGACTGCGCCGGAGGAGCTTGGAGGCACTGGTGGAGCAGGGCCGTGCCCTGCGAGGCCACCTCCAGAGCCTGCTCGACCGCTTCCCAATTCCTCCTGCTCCCCGTGCTCCCCCTCCTCCTCCCCCTGCTCCCCCAGCTCCCCCTCCTGCTCCCGCTCCTGCTTCCTCCGCACCCCCCCGTCCCTCCTGCCCCACCCTCCACAACCATTCCCCACCAACGCCCCCGGACCCGCAGTGTTGCGAGACAGGAGAGGCAGCCGGACCCCCACCCCTTAGCTTTCCTTTCCCTTCCTCCCTTCCCTCCCCTTCCAGCTCCCTCGTCCCAGGTTTTCCCCTCCCCTCTCCCACCCTCCTTCCTCTATCCCCCCACCCCAGTTATGTTTAATAAAAAGACGTTTGTGTTTGAAAAACAGGTGTCTTTATTTGACAGTAGGTAGGGAGGGGAAAGCGGAAGGGGGTAGGGTGGAAGAAGGGCCCAGTGGGGCATGCAGGGAGAGGTCAGTTCTCCTCCTCCACCAGGAAGCTCTCCCGCAGGGCTTCCCGGATCCGGACGGCCCCCCGCTGGGCTTCCCGGACGGCGGTGGTGCGGGGCTGACCATAGTGTCCAGCCATGCGGTCAGCCTCAGCCATCCAGGCTGGCAGGAAAGCCTCCCCCTTTCTCTCACATAAATTGTGGAGCACACAACATGCTGCCACCACGGGAGGGATGTTGTGCTCGGCCAGGTCCAGACGGGTGAGGAGGCATCGAAAGCGGGCTTTCAGTCGCCCAAAGGCCCCCTCCACCACGATGCGGGCCCTGGTCAGCCTGGCATTGAAGGCCTGGCGGGAGGGATTGAGGTGCCCCGTTTAGGGCTTCATGAGCCAGGGCTGCAGTGGGTAGGCGGCATCCCCCACCAGGCACACGGGCATGTCCACGTCCCCGACCCTGATGTGGCGGTCGGGGAAGAAGGTCCTGGCCTGCAGCCGCTGGCACACGGAGGAGTTGCGGTACACCCGGGCGTCGCGTCCTTTGCCGGACCAGCCCACATTAATGTCCATGAACTGTCCCCAGTGGTCACACACGGCCTGCAGGAGGATGGAGAAGTACCCCTCACGGTTCACGTAACGGGACGCCTGGTGTTCCGGGGCACGGATGGGGATGTGCGTCCCGTTAATGGCCCCCCCGCAGTTGGAGAAGCCGAGGGCGCCGAATCCCCAGATGACGGCGTCCGGGTCGGAGAGGCGGACCACCCTGCGGAGCAGCACCCGGTTGATGGCCTTGACCACCTGCGGAGAGAGACACAGCAAAGCGCCAATCAGTGGGGCGCCCGGGTGGCTGGGAGCATTCGTGCCCTGGCAGTGCCCCGCGTCCCACTCCCGGAAGCAACCCCCCTGGCGGCGTGTAGTACGGCTGGGACAGCCAGACCCCTCCGGTGCGGGGCGCTTTCGCCTCCTCCCTCCCCCCCTTTGTCCCTGGGGCGGCCCATCCCCTCCTCGCAGTCCCCCTCTCCCCCGGCGCAGTGGCCGACGAGTGCCATACCTGCATGAGCACTGCTCCGACGGTGGATCTCCCCACGCCGAACTGGTTCCCGACGGATCGGTAGCTGTCCGGCGTGGAGAGCTTCCAGAGGGCGATGGCCACCCGCTTCCGGAGGGGGATGGCGGGCCTCATGCGAGTGTCCCTTCTGTGCATAGCAGGGGCGAGCCACTCGCAGAGCTCCAGGAAGGTGTCCCTCCTCATCCTGAAGTTCTGGGTCCACTGTCGGTCTTCCCAGCGCTCCAGGACGATGCGGTCCCACCAGTCGCTGCTGGTGTCCAGATGCGGCGGGGCACGCCAGTGCCGGGGCGCCGCCGGGGCTCCTCCACGGCCTCCAGGGCAGCCAGGCGGAGAGGCAGGGGGCTGACATTCACCAGGTGGTGCCAGGCAGCCTCGAGCCATTGCTGGCAGGCTTGCAGCAGCAAGTCCAGAAAGTGCACCAGAAGGTGCAGGGCGAGCTTTGGCTCTATGTTGCCACCTGCGGCGGCGTCCCCGAAGGCAAGCACCAGCACACACGGGCGCAGAGATCAACGCTTTGCTGTCCTTCGGCGAGGTTGGCAAGCAAGCAGGAAAAGCTGAGAACCGGCTGTCCGTGGGGGTCCCTTTAAGCACGAGCCTCAGACAGCAGCCACACAAAGCAACTACTGACCCGATGCCCTGCCAGAACCGGTTTCAGCTGCCCTTAAATGCGCCCCTGCGTCCAATCAGTGTGGACGCGCTAGTTCGAATTAGCAAAACGTAATTCGAACTAGTTTTTAGTTCTAGATGCGTTAGTTCGAATTAGCTTAGTTCGAATTAACTAATTCGAACTAAGTTAGTTCGAATTAGCGCTGTAGTGTTGACATACCCTTAGAGACATTGAGGCTAATGGCAATTGGGACAAATTACAACATGGTTTTACAAAAGGTAGTTTGTGCCTAACCTCTCAACCTGATCTCCTTTTTTGAGAAAGTAACAGATTTTTTAGATAAAGGAAATGCAGTGGATCTAATCTACCTCAACTTTAGTAAGGCATTTGATACAGTACCACATGGGGAATGATTGGTTAGGTTGGAAAAGATAGGGATTAATATGAAAGTTGAGATAAGCAACTGGTTAAAGGGGAGACTACAGCGGGTCATATTGAAAGGTGAACTGTCGGGTTGGAGGAAGGTTACTAGCGGAGTTCCTCCGGGATCAGTTTTGGGCCATTTTTATTTAATCTTTTTATTGCTGATCTTGGCACCAAAAGTGGAAGTGTCCTAATAAAATTTGCGGATGACACAATGTTGGGAGCTATTGCCAATTCAGAAAAGGATCGGGATATCATACAGGAAGATCTGGATGATCTTGTAAATTGGAGTGATAGCAATAGGATGAAATTTAATAGTGAGAAGTGTAAGGTTATGCATTTAGGGATTAATAACAAGAATTTTAGTTATAAGCTGGGGACACATCAGTTGGAAGTAACGGAAGAGGAGAAGGACCTCGGAGTCCTGGTTGATTATAAAATGACTATGAGCCGCCATTGTGACATGGCTGTGAGAAAGGCTAATACGATCTTGGGATGTATTAGGCGAGGTATTTCCAGTAGGGATAGGGAGGTGTTAGTGCCATTATACAAGGCATTGGTGAGACCCCATTTGGAATACTGCGTGCAGTTCTGGTCTCCCATGTTTAAGAAGGATGAATTCAAACTGGAACAGGTACAAAGAAGGGCAACTAGGATGATCCAAGGAATGGAAAACCTGTCTTATGAAAGGAGACTCAGGGAGCTTGGCTTGTTTACCTTAACCAAAAGAAGGCTGAAGGGGGACATGATTGTACTTTTTAAATATATTAGAGGGATAAATACCAGGAAGGAGAGGAATTATTTAACTTAATACCAATGTGGACACAAGAACAAATGGATATAAGATGGCTAGTAGGAAGTTTAGACTTTGGATTAGATGAAGGTTTCTGACCATTAGAGGAGTGAGGTTCTGGAATGGCCTTCCAAGGGAAGTAGTGGGGGCAAAAGATCTATCTGGTTTCAAGATTAAACTGGATGGGTTTATGAAGGGGATGGTTTAATGAGATAACATGATCTTGGTAACTAATTGTCCATTCATTATCAGTGGGAATAGGTCAATGGAGGGATGATAGGAGTTACTATAGAGAACTTTCTGGGTGTCTGGCTGATGAGTCTTGCCCAGATGCTCAGGGTTTAGCTGATCGCTATATTTGGGGTCGGGAAGGAATTTTCCTCCAGGGTAGATTGGCAGAGGCCCTGGAGGTTTATCACCTTCCTCTGTAGCATGGGGTACAGATCAGAGCTAGAGGATTCTCTGCATCTTGGGGTCTTCAAAGTATTTGAAGGCTTCAGTATCTGAGATATAAGTGAGAGGATTATTCTGGGAGGGGTGGGTGAGATTCTGTGGCCTGCACTTTGCAGGGGGTCAGACTAGATGATCATAATGGTCCCTTCTGACCTTAAAGTCTATGAGTCTATGAGTTCAGTTTCCAGAATGAGTTGTAGATGATGAGGTACCCACAGTCGTTACTACAGGGTATTTATGGCCTGATCTCTCATTGTCTATACAGTTCTGTGATTAATTGGAGATGCAAATTTTTTTTTTCTCTTAAAGGCTAGCAAATTAGCTGAGGATCTTTTAAGTAGATGCAAGGAATTTTTTCTACTTTCACCAAATTTGGTGTGTTACTCAAGAGCTAGCGAATGAGATGAAGCTCTTGTAATTAAGATGCAAGGAATTTTTTCTTCTACAAATTTTAATGGTCATCCTAAATTATGTTTCCTAACACATTTCCTAATGCACTCCTTCTTAACAGCAAAAAGATAATTCATGTAGTCTGTGGTTAGGCTACTTCCTCTTAAACATAGCTGTCTGTGCTTTTGGTATAGAATTAATTTTAAAGAGGTGCTAAGCATTCATGACACTCTGAGGGAGTCAAAATCTGCTTTTTTGAAGTCCAAGGTGTGTATTTTACTACTTCCTTTGGTCAGGATCCTGAAATCTACCATCTCATTATCACTGCTTCCCAGGTTGTCACCCACCTCTGCTTCCCCTATTAGTTCCTCCCTGTTTGTGAGCAGAAGGTCAAGCTGCGCACGGCCTCTGGTCGGATCCTTCAGCGCTTGTACCAAGAAGGTGTCCCCAACATTCTCCCAAAACTTACTGGATTGCCTGTGTACTGCCATATTGGTTTCCCAACAGATGTCAGGGTGATTAAAAGTCCCTTACGAGAACCAGGGCCTGCGATCTGGAAGCTTCTCTCAGTTGTCCGAAGAAAGCCTCATCTACCTGATTCAGTGGCCTGTAGCAGACACCAAGCACAACATCACTGCTCTTGTTTGCTCCTTCAAACTTAACCCATAGACTCTCAACAGGGTTTTCTCCCTCACTTACAAACTTATGAACTTACACTGGTGTTAAACTATGTGAAGTAACATTGATTCTCCTTCGAGTGGTGTCTTTGTGGGTGCTGCACCCTGGGTGCTGGTGTGTTCTTGCGCAGGTGACTGGATATTTTTTCCAACAGTTTCCACCGCTCCACCTCTTTTCCATTGGTGTCTACTAGGCGCGTGCATGGAGCGAACTCTCAGTTCCTTTTCTACCGTCCTCGGCAGCAGATGGAGCTTGTCTTTCTCTCATTTTCCTGACAAAGGATAACAAGAATCCCAGTTATTTCTCATAGTTTCCCCTCTGCCAGTTTAAAAAAAAAATTTCTTTGCGGCCTGCTGTTTCTTGCTGTGCCTCATGCTGGGATCCCCCAGATTCAAGCTGTGTGAGGTCTGCCGGGATGCTATGCCCGTGTCCGATGGGCACTCTAAATGCATAAAGTGTCTTGGCGAATCACACCAGACACAAAAGTGCCCTCACTGCTCTAAGCTGACAGCTAGAGCGTTTTGTGACCAAGCCAATAGGTTGAAGACTTTGCTTTTCGAAAAGTCTCTTCAACCTTCCTCAGAAGACACTCCAATGCTCCCCAAACTGAGCTCTCAAATGAAAGGTATGGACAAAACTCATCCCTCTACCTCTCCCGCTGTGCCTCTCTCCAAAACGGTTTAGTCTCCGGCCCGATCGTTATCCTCGGCACTGACAGCCACAAGGGTCAGCATGGTGGATAGGTCCATCACCTCAGGGATGGCATCGTCCATGCTGGCACTGCAGAGGAGAGCACACTCAGAACCAAAACAGAAGACAGTGGCACTGACTGCACCGAAGGAGCACCACGGAGACCGCTTGGCACCGAAATACCAACCTCACTCGGCACCGGCCTCATCATTCAAGAGGTCCTGCACTGAAGAGCCGTCCCCTGACCACACAGCACTGTTGACGCCATTGGCACCGAGCAGGCAGCATACATTGGCACCGACCCAAGCGCGCCCATGATAAGATTCCCCGGCCAGGAGCCGCACACCAGTGGCACCGGTCTTGCCAAGCTCCTCCATACGGTCCATGTACTCGTGCAGATCATCCAATCACTCTCGTTCTCCAAATGAGATTGGCACAGAGCTTTGGGCTGGAGTGTCGTGAGGAGAAACGGCTCCAACTCACAGACCTCCGTCCTGGCAGTCTCGGCACATCACGTATGCATACTCACCCCCTCTTCCACCATGGTATTTACAGCAGTACAAGTACCCACCGCCACCATATGTCAGACAGTGGTAGTCTTGGAACCCACATCCCCCTCGCAGGAGCTACCACATCGCTTCTTCCACAGCATCTAAACTGCCTCCGGCCTCTCCCCAACCTCTGACCTCAGTGGTGGACCCTGCTTCCCCAGTGCATTCTGACATAGAATACTCTTTGTCAGAGAGTGAGGACAGATCCCTGATGTATACAACTCATTCTCCCCTCTGGATGAGGCAGTTATCTCTGACACCCCCTCCCCCCCACCAAAGGACGATTCAAAGAAATTCCAGGATCTTTTTAAAAGAGTAGCCTTAGTACAGGAACGTGATTTGCGGGAGGTACAAGTAAAACAATACTGCCGCCTGTGAACTTTACAACCACCTACCTCCTCCAGGATGGCTCTCCCAATGAATGAAGCTATCATGGTTCCAGCAGATAATGTCTGGCAAACTCCTGCTTCCATCAGCCCAACCAATAAAAGAGCTGATTGTTATACTTCATCATGCCCAAAGGCTTGGACTTTCTTTTTACTCATCCAGCAACAAGCTCACTAGTAGCTGATTCGGTGAGACAGAGCTAAACAACCTAATATCAGGACAATGCCACATGACAAGGACCATAAGAAAATTGACGTCATGGGCTGCAAGGTTTACTCCTTTGCTATAGTACTCCCTAGAGCAGCAAATTACACTGCTATGCTTGCAGATTATGATTACTCAAACTTCAAAATTACAAGAACTCATCCAACACCTCCCGGAACACTGGAGACAGTTGCTTCTCAACATCATACAAGAAGGCCATATGATCTCGCACACTGCCTTACAATCAGCGATGGACATAGCGGATACAGCTGCATGTGTCACAGCATCTGCAGTTGTGGTGCACAGAATATCATGGCTACAAGCATCGAGTGTTCCCAGGGAACTACAACAGAAGATTAAAGATTTACCCTTCAACAACTCATCTCTTTGCAGCGAAAACAGATGAAGTACTTTACTTCACGAAGGACTCTCGTGCTACGCTCAGGATCTTGGGGTTGTACATACCTCCATTCAAAAGAGCCGGATACACCACCTATCAGAGACCAAGAGAGCCATATAGGCCTCAGACCATAATGTTAGGAACAGCACCAATTGGTTTCCGCTCAGTTGTCCGCTTCCAAACAACAAATTTGAAGTTTTGGTTGAGAGCCAGAAGGCCACCTCCCCCCGTGGCCACGCTGCTTCCCATTTGACCACAGTTCAACCATCGCCTCTCCCCTTTTTTCCAACAATGGGCTCAGATAACATTGGACACATGGGTCTTAGAACTCATTCAATGTGGTTATGCTATCCCCTTTATTTCTCCTCCCCCTACGCACCCCTCACCCCGTCCCTCTTCAGGGACCCCACTCACAAAACTCTCCTTGAGCAAGAGATGCTTCATCTCCTACACTTGAGCACGATAGAACCAGTACCAACAGAGTTTCAGGGTTGAGGGTTCTACTCAACTTATTTCCTAACACAGAAAAAGAGTGGAGGATAGAGGCCTATACTGAATTTAAGGAGGCTCAACAAATACGTGGCCTATCACTGATTCAAGATGGTGACCCTAGCAACAATAATCCCCATAATAGAGCAAGGAAATTGGCTTTTGGCTCTCGACCTTCAGGATGCCTACTTCCATATTACAATCCACCCCGCACACAGACTTTTCTTATGATTCACGGTGGGACGCCAACATTACCAATCCCGGGTACTCCCCTTTGGCCTTTCAACAGACCCCAGAGTATTCTCCAAAACTCTAGTGGTTGTAATGGCCTCACTACGATGTCAAGGAGTCATAATAGTCCGAAAATTGGACGATTGCCTGATAAAGGGCATGTCTTTCCAGGAAACAAAGAACATGATCGATATTACTATGAACTCTCTTCTCAACCTTGGGTTTCACATAAACTATGCAAA
This sequence comes from Pelodiscus sinensis, assembly GCF_052426305.1. NCBI lineage: Eukaryota > Metazoa > Chordata > Testudines > Trionychidae > Pelodiscus > Pelodiscus sinensis. The sequence goes on along the minus strand of NC_143052.1, from coordinate 28,697,429 downwards.
GTCCATGTCCACCCAACCCAGAGGTTGGAATTCATAGGAGCTCTCATCATCACAGTGGAGGCAAAGGCTACACTACCCGCACATAGGTTCGATACCATGCACAATCTTAACGTAGTGGTACAGTCCACAACGACCATTACAGTTCGCGAATGCCTCAAAATGCTCGGATATATGGCATCCACAACATACGTTGTCAAGCTAGCAAAGCTTCACATGAGAGGCCTGCAGTCTTGGCTATCCACAACCTACATACTATCCAGAGATCCGCTTTCAAGCTAGTTACCATTCTACCACGGATATTCAACTCCCTTCAATGGTGGACAAACTCACACAATCTGCTAGAAGAGGTACCATTCCAACAACCTACCCCCACACTTACACTGATGACCGATGCATCGCTCCTGGGCTAGGGGGCCCATTTAGAAACTATCCTGGCTCAAGGAAAATGGTTCTTTACAGAACAAACATTCCTTATCAAGCTCCTAGAACTACGAGCAGTTTGGTATGCTTGCCAGCATTTCCTATCCCATATAGCCTGCAAGTCCATCACTATAATGACGGACAACACCACGTGCATGTATTACATCAATCGACAGGGAGGTACACGATCCCCCTCCATTTGTGCGGAGGCCAACAAATTATAGAATTGGTGCCTGACGCACCGGGTTATGCTGGCTGCTTCTTACCTTCCAGGGGTACTCAATGTTATGGCAGATGCCCTAAGTTGCAGGTTTCATGACCAACAAGATCAGAACAGACCAAGCTCGGGTGATACTTATCGCACCAGCTGTGGCCCAGGCAGACATGGTACCCTTACCTCCACAGGATGACAATCGCAGATCTGTATGTCTTCCCACTTCAGTGCAATCTCCTATCCCTGAATCACAGGAAGAACCTCCACCCAGAACCCCACAAACTCCACCTCCACGCCTGGCTCCGCCATGGCTTCAAGATGCCGAAAACACCTGTTCAGAAAGAGTGAAGGAAATACTGATCAACAGTAGGAGACAATCCACCAGGAAAATGTACCTATATAAATGGAAGAGATTCTCCTATTGGTTCAAAAGATCTCACACTACATCCCCAGAATCCACCTCCCTCCTCCTTCTATTGGACTATCTGTTATACCTTAAGCAATCTGGCCTCGCTCTCAGTACTGTCGGTACATGCAGCTGCCATAGCAGCTTTCCATTGTGCCGAGGATTGTGCTTCCTTCCTCGCCAATCCGATAACCAAGAGATTCCTTAAGGGCCTACAGAACACCTTTCCACCCATCCGCCCACCAGTCCCTATCTGGGCTCTGAATCACGTCCTTAAGAGCTTGACATATTCACTCTTTGAGCCTCTAGCGACTTGCTCTTGGTCCTATCTATCAATGGAAGTCTCCTTTCTGGTTGCAATAACCTCCAGCAGGAGAGTAAGTGAACTTCCTGTGCTGATGGCCAAACCTCCATACACTGTGTTCACCAAAGACAGAGTTACACTTCGACCCCACCCGAAGTTTCTTCCCAAAGTACCTTTCCCCTTCCACGTCAATGAACCCATACACTTACCTGCCTTTTTTCCTAAACCACATTCTGATCCCGTGCACACAGCATTGCACACCCTCGACGTCCTCAGAGCACTTGAGTTTTATATTGATCGCACCACGGCTTGGCTTGCATCCCCTAGACTGTTTCTGTCCTATGCAGAACGATCCAAGGGACAAGCAGTCTCTTCACAGAGAATCTCGACGTGGATCTCCTCATGCATCCACACATGCTACACCCTTCATGATAAAGACTTACCTGGAGTTATCAAAGCATATTCCACCAGGGCGATGTCTTCCATTTCCACCTTCCTCAGCAACGTCTCTCTCTAGGACATTTGTAATGCCGCCACTTGGTCATCAGACCATACATTTTCACAGCATTATTCTCTCTCCTCTTCCATTGCATCATCTATGGTGGTGGGACAGGCAGTAGTGTCCTCAGTAACAAAGACAGGGCTCCAAACCCACCTTCACGGGCCGACAACTGCTGTGTAGTCACCTAAAATGGAGCACCTACAGGGACACCACTTGAAGGAGGAGGAATTACTCACCTTGTGCAGTGACGGTGGTTCTTCGAGATGTGTGTTCCTGTGGGTGCTCCACTACCCTCCCTCCTTCCCCTGCTTTGGAGCCCCATGTGCTAACAGCATGGGCAGAGAAGGAATGAAGGGGCTGTACCGCGCGCACGCCTAACAGACACCAATGACACAAGGGGGCACCACTGCACGTGCGCGGCATGTTGGAAACTGCTGGAAAAATCTCCAGTTGCCAGCACGAGGACGCACCAGCACCCAGAGTGGAGTACCCACAGGGACACACATCTCGAAGAACCACTGTTACTGCACAAGGTGAGCAATTCCTTCTTCCACTGAAAGTATTCCTTATTTACTGTAGTGTAAGTTGGGTGAACCAAACTCTTTTCCAAAAAATCCATTGTGTGTATATCCTTACATGATTCTTGTAAATCTTTTTCACAGAAAGCTTTTTTTCAAAAAGAAATAATAGAAGTGAGCAGCCACTATTTTAAGATTACTGACGATTCATGTCTGTTCTGCAAAAACTTACCTTCACGCTTAACATTATTGATGAGTGTTAGACTTTATTGTGTCCTACAAAGTTATGCTGACAGAGCTATGGCAACTAGGAGAGCGAGTGTGTGTGTGTGTGTGTGTGGGTGGGGGGGGGGGAAATAAGCCCCATAAGTCAACATGGCTATCCTGGTGAAACTCCCGCTATAAACATAAGGATGCTGATAAGAGTACTTTGGTTAGCATAGCTAATGTTCAGGGAAGTGGTACTACTATGCCAACAGTACTCCTCCTTCTGTCAACATACAATGTGTCTGCTCTTTAAGAGGAACGGGCTTTGAAGGGTAGACTTTTCCCAAGCCTTTGCAGGAACTTAGTCATTGACCTCATGAATTAAAATATTTTAGATGGGCCTTTCTCTACTAGTTTGCCATAGGCCTTCTACCTTCATTTCACACAAAAATGTATCTTAATATGTCCCTGATTTAGCTAGGCACATAAGAATGTGTATTTTCATTATTAGAGAACCCCATATGTCAGTGGAATTGACAAATACTCACCTCTTTTCCATTTCACTCCAATTTATATTGGATCAAATCCTAGTCCCACTGGTTTTCATGTTCAAAATATTATACAGATATAATCTTATTCTTCCAAATGCAGTAGTTCACTATGTGGCACCCCTATTTTACAGATGAGAAATTAAGGCAGAGTGTTTAATTGACTTGCACAAGTCAACCCCAAGTTGATATGACTAGAGAAATAAGCACTTTGGAAATTGTGATTCCCTGTCTTCTGCCTAAATCCCTAGACTACACCTGTTTCTGTAGCAATTCAGCGGTTCCTTAGGCCTTAAGCAGTTAAGTACATAGTTTTTTTTAAAAAAAAATTTGCTTAGTAATTAAATCCATTGACATTCAGAACCAGAATAATGGCATTTACATTCCTGCTGGATCAAATTGTGGACAGATTAAGGGAATTTTTAACACTTCTGGAAGACATTAGTCTGAATCATAAGGTTGCCTTCATTTTCTTAATTGTTTGAATTAAGCATGGTATAGTATTTTTGGAAATGTATTTGCCCCCTATCCAATGTGACTTTGCACAGAAATACCATTTGACTGTGAAAATGTTTAAGGCCCTACAAATAACGGTATCACTGAGCCATAAGGGGGAGATGGGATAGGAGCTGAGTCACAGTTGGCGTTCACACTGAAGATCAGTCAAGAGTCAGAGTGAGGAGCCACACCAAAAGTCAATGTAAGAGTCAGTAGCCAAGAAGTAAGCTAGAACTAGAATCAGAAGTCACTCCAAGGGTCAAGCAGGAATCAGTCACTGGAATTAGGGCAGTGAACCAGGAATAAGGATCAGAAACATGAGCAAAGAGTAGAACCTGGGCAAAGAGGCAGGAACATGGTTTTAGCGACTCTGGTGAGCAGCAGGCCTTGCAATTAGTTGCTCAGACAAGGTGAGAGACAGGAACAGGAAGCTTTATGCCTGGCCATGTCCAATGACAATCTGTTGCTTAGTCACCTGACCTAGCTGAATCAGTATATGTAGTTTTTGACAGTGGGGTGTTAGCATAGGGGCTAGAATTAATGCTGCTGAACATGTTCCTGCACCCTCCCGTTTGAAGTGATTTCCATTATATAGTTTACACTTTGCTTCAGTGGCTCTCAGCATCCCTGCTGTGCAAATTGTCCCAGCACCCAGAGTGTTAGCTGCTGTTCCCTCATCTGACCTTGCAGTGCAGTGTCACAGAGAGTAAGGCTGTTGCTTGGCAACCCCATGCTTAGGTTTGAGTCCTGTGACACCCAATGGGGCTACCATGTAAGCACAGATTGAACCTCCCTGGTCTGGTACCCCTGGGACCTGAGCAGTCCTGAACCAGGGTGTTTGCTGGATCCAGGGAGGTGAATGCTTCCCTGCTAGCCACTGGACCACTCCTTCACTCTTCTCCAGGGTGGTGCGGCTCCCAAGGCGGGGTCTTCCCTGCCCTACTGCCAGCCCCTTGGGGCCGGGTTCTCCAGGGTTCAGTGTCTCTGGCCACCAACAGTCCTGTTGCTGCTGGAGCTTCCCAGGGTTCCTGGCCAGGGATGGGGCTCCCTTGTTGCCATTGCTGGCCCAGCTCCCACTAAGGGTTCCCGGGTGGAGCTGGGGCTTTCTGGCTGCTGGCAGGCCTGCTGCCACAGGGGTTCCCCGACTGCCGCCAGCCCCACAGCCACTGGAGGGTTCTCTGGTCACTGCCAGCTCCGGCCCAGCTCTGCTGCCGCCAGGGTTCCCAGCCAGGACTGGGGCTCCCAAGCTCCTGCCAATCTCACTGCTGCTGGGGGTTCCCAGCTAGGTATCCTCGACCGCTACTGACCCCACAGCTGTTGGGGGTTCCTAGCCAGGGCTGAGGTTTCCCAGATGCTACCAGGGCTCAGTGTGCTGGGGCTCCACAGGGTTGGAACCCCTAGCCGGGGCTTCTCAGCCCCTGCAGACTCCTGGCTGACTTTTCACTATCAACCTCCAGGGTTCTTTGGTCCAGCAACATCTGTGGTCCTGCCGGACTGTGTATGTTGTCAGATCAGAGTGTCTCGGATTTGGGGAGTTAAACCTATTTTTATTACACCATACAATATTTCCTTATTTTTAATAGTTAGTTATACTAGGAGCTTTAGTAAATCAAAATCACGGAGGCAAATACCTTTAATTAAATGAGCCCTCATTTCTTTTCAGAAACAAGAAGTTTTTCTTCAGCCACTGGAGAAGCCCAATTAAGGGGAAAGAATAATTTCTGTGACATGAGTTTGTGACAAAAGAATGTCATTAATATAATTATCTCCTGCAGAAGTGAGTGTGTTCCCCCATCTTTCTGAACTACTTTCATGCTGATATGAAGCATAGTTTCAGGGAAGGCTTGTGTATAGTACACCTGCTAGAATTTAAGAAATATTCTGCTAGGAACTTTTGTTCTGAGTGATGTGAATTTGCAGTTTGAAGATTTATATAAAAAGCTTTGAAGCTCCTTTGTTTCCCATTCTTGGATGTTCTCCTGAAGTTTGAGTGGGAATGCAGTGGGTATAGGTTAGTAAGAAACTCACACTACTGGCTTGGTTGTGTGTGTGTGGGAGCGGGATTGTTGAAGTGGAAAATTGATACATACTGTGTGATTCTTGCTAATTAACAAGTTTGGTCTGTACATATTCAGAGATGTTATATCATTTTGTGTTTCCGACTCTTCCTTTTCTCTATCCCCATTTCTCTTTCTGATTTTCATTTATTCTTTTGCCATTCCTATTTTTCCCTTACCCTCATACCATTCCACTGGTGGGTGCCTCTTTATCTCTCCTTTTCCTCTTTGCTCATTCTTCCTCCCCTTCCTATCTCCTTATTTTTCACACATATGCTGTACATAACTTTGCATCTATGCTACTATGAAGTCTGCTTATATGTGTGTATGTAGGGCAGCTGGGACAACTACATTTACTTTGGAATCAATGAAGTGTATGATTTTTACGTACCTGCAAAGAAGTCTTGCAGATGTATTTGGAAAGCTCTCGTTCTTGGTTTATTGACTCAACTTCCAAGAGAGCCCGAATATCTCAAAAAGAGTTGAAAAATCCAGCTGTCTCCTGAGATTAATGCTGTCACTTTTACTGTCTCAAGTTAAGACATAGTGGATTGATTATGAAGGTTTTTTTAAAAATTATCTATAGTAAATAATAGTACCATAATTAGAAGAATAAGATGAGGTGGAATTCTGGCACAAGTATGACCTTATGATATCTTTGTTTACATTTGAAATAATCTGTAACATGATCATAAATAAGCTACAAACGTGGGTAAAATGTTTCAGATGATACAAAATTATATTAATGTAAATGACAATATCTGATTTTGCCTTATGCTGTAGATGTAAATGCTAGAGATGTATTGCATATATGATTTTTTGCCTTTTTGGTATAGTAAGCTTTCTCTTTAATTCCTGTGAGTTTACATGATATGTAGCCCAGAAAATATTTAACTTTGTTAAAATGTTTAATTCAGTCAGTAGACTGACATCAGACTTAGAAATCTTTCCTCAGTAATTGTTGTCATCGAGAATATTGTGTGTATTAGATCAAAATAGTTTTAGAGCTGTTGGAAAAGCCTGCATGATCATAGTTCTTCAAGACTTTCTTTCAAGACTTCAAGAAGTTAGAGTGCTGTCTAGTTTTCTAGGTCTTAAGCCTTGTGTACTCTTTCAAAGATAGGGGGTAGCAAAAGAGGTGACCACTTCATTGCACATAACACGAAATTTCTATAGTGATTTTCTATCACAAAGGTTTCCAAAATATGCTCTGAAAATGTCAGATCACATACTTTTGGTTCTCTCTCATTGCTCACAGCTGCTTCTACAGGCATCCATCTTCAAAAAGGATTAAACGATTCATACATGAAAGTCAAATATATGTCAGTACTTTTTGTTGTTTTCCATATCAGGGATTGGTGTAGCTGCTCCAGTGATGTTGCATGACTGTGAATGAGTGAGTAGGTGACACATGCAATCCTGTATGGGAGAGGATGTGGATACCTCTACCTATATAAGAAAGTGCAGACCATCTCCGCTAATGCTGGGCTATAGGACTAAGAGGGCAACCAAATGCCCTCTGTTAGGAACATCAGAAGAAGACATCTTCCTGCTCTGCCACCACAAATTTCTAACATCTCTCTCCCTTAGGGTACGTCTAGACTGCAGCGCTACTTCGGGATACTGGAAGTACCCTGAAATAGCAATGCCATGTCTTTAAACGCTCCCGCCATTTCCTGAAATAGCAGGCACTCTATTCAGGCTTCCCTGTAACCCTCTTAAGGAATTTGTCAGAATAGTACCTTATTTTGAAATTTGGCACTGTCTACACAGCACCAAATTTCAAAATAAGCTCTTTCAACTTACTTGGAATAAGGTATGTAGTTTGTGCTACACATAATTGCAAATTATGTAGCTTATTCCCACAGAAGGCTGCTGTCTAGACACACCCTTAGAGGTTAATGGTTACATTGGCTATGTCAAATTCAACTGTGTTTATTTACAGGGTTACCCTACAGGGAAAGGGTTATCACATCATAACCAGAGGGATATGAGATTTGATTGTGTTACAGATGTTTTTGAACTTTTAAATTGTGTAGATTTTGTTTCATGGACATAAACATCTCCATTTGGGAGTTCAGGTGTTTCAGTTAAATTAACGTTTTGATATGTTTCAAAAGGGCTGAGATTTGGGGGGACTTTTATTTCTAACTGGGAATCTCCTTGGGAGGATGGAATTCTTTCTTTTTCCCATCAGTAACTCTATATCTCTTATTCCAGCCTTAAGGAGTAACCAGTTAATGTGTTGCATATGTTGTTACATCATTTTGTCAGATTTTTACAATAAAATAAATTTGTTCTAGTATGCATGTATGCAAACATCCCGTACCTATGGTTAGCACACAAATACTCTGCAAGACTGTGTATGTGTTTTCCTAATGCATATATAATACATATAATTGAGACACACCTTTTAGGATCCAGGGATAAGTCAGTGGTGGCTGAGTTATAGAAACAATTTAAGCTTTTTGCTTTTAGAATGTACACAATTGTGACAAATGGCAAATGGTTTGGTTTTGTGTTTTAAGTCACTGTTGAGGATACTGCAAAATAATTTTATTCCCTTCTCCCTACCCAGCATATAATACAGTATTCTGATTGGGCAGGCTGAGGGGGGAAAAGAATTCCTAACAAATCTGCCTCTGTTTAAAAAACAAAACAAAACCCAAACCAAAGCTCACTTACCAGAAAAATATGAAGCTAGTTAATATATTGAATGAAAGTAATAAATATTCAATGAGGTCACACATCTACCTGTATTTGAAAAAAATGGATGAAGGTGGGGTTAAAGAAGTTCAAGCCTCACTGGTTCAGCCCTAAGTGAATGTGGGAGTTCTGAGGCATAACTTGCAATTAGACCTAAGTAATGTTTATCTTCATGCTTTTAAGCTATTTTCTGAATCATGGCATTTTCACAGGAATGCCTCCAAAATATGGAGCTCGTTGTCAAGTCAGTGATGATGATGATAAAAATAGAAGTAAATTCAATTCCATCAGTTCCAGAGCCTGCCTGGCATCTGACTTCCAGCCTGAGAGAACAAAAAGAATTAACTCTTCCATGAAGTTGCATAAAACTTTTTCATATGCTCTTAAAATCAATTTTCCTCATTCATCCCCCCCATATTGTTCTTGTCAACTTGTTTAATGCACAAATTCAGAAATACATCCTCCTTTGAGAAATGCATAACTTTCTACTGTGGGAGGGATTGGTCATAGATGATGATAACAGTGTTAGGAAGTATTTATAACATAAAATAAACTCTGTTCAGTTCAAATGATAGTCATTTTTGGGGGGGAGGGGAAGGAACCCAACACAAGCATATGGTAGGCCTGCCCTGTACATAGGAGTCTTCTAAAGCCATTTGTTTCACCATGCTGGAGAAAAGCATTTGCTTCCTATCGAGATGCTTTTTAATATCAATGAGGTCAAGCTTTATGTCCTTCACCTATTGTGAGGCTGCCAGGTAAGATAAATCAATGTTTATGGCAGAGATCTGTTTTACAGTGTGGGGGAAAAAGGGTATGTGATTAATTACTGGTGCAAATTACAATTTAAGATGGAATTGTTTATTATTCAACTGTTTGGTTTTGTCACAGCTGCCCCAGATCTTGAAATCCTGTTCCAGGAGACAGAGATATAAGCAACTGACATGTGCTCTCTCTCTCTCTCTCTCTCTCTCTCTCTCTCCCCCTCCCTCCCCCCCCCCCCCTCCGGCTTGCTAGAAACACTAGTGAAAAACTTTCCTGAGGCTGCCTCACCTGTCATACCCTCTACTGGTGCTCTGTGACTAGGGCACATAAAACTTGGGGAGCAGCCAACCCCAGGCGTTCTGTAGCCCCAGCAATCCAGCTCTACTGCCATGGTAAATGTTGCTAAAATACTAAACCATTAAACTCAATTGTACTATGCACGTATAAAGTGCAATTTTCAAATTAGAATTTTGGTTAAATAAAAGCCAGTTTTGAAGAAAGCACTTACCCTCTTGCCCATTCCTGAAACTGATGTGTATTTTGATACCATATATCAAGTACAGTATGTGTACACAGCTGTTTCAACTACAGAACTGTTTAAAGGGAAGGGAAGCTGCAAGAATTTTGAGGGATATCTATTCTTTAATTTTTTCCCTTCATATTTAAAAAGGACTTCCCTATCTTTGTTCACAATTCCAAATGAATATTAACCTTCTGGAAAGAGACTAAGCCTGAAAAATTTTAACCTGAATCAGGGTGGATTGATTTAAATCAAGGTGATTAAAATAATTGATTTTAAATCATAATTTGTCACCAAAAATTGATTTAAATCAAGTTTCCCACTGATTCTACTTCACATATTTCTTCAAACAATAGTGCAAATCTGATCACTAAAACATATTAATTTACAGCTCAATACAGCATTTTACATCTTCTAATGTGTAATTTTTAAAGATAACTTGATTTTTATTAATTTAGGAAATAGTGCATAGTACTCATTACCTGTGTCAAGCTGCAGATACAGCAGCAGTACATGAGGAATGGTAAGAACTAAATCATACACACAAACACAATAGCACTTATATTTGATTCACGTTTGCAATTGAAGCAGTCTTCTGAGTTGCTGGCTGATGGCTGTCCTTAAAACTTTCTTTAAAATGTTCAGACTTCATTAACTCTGACAAGTCTAAATGTGCACTAAATGTACAGTGTCTTAAAACTCATACAACTAGCTTTCATCTTCCCCACTTCCACTGTCACTCCCACTACTTCTGAGAGTGCTTGGAGTGCACTTAATTTTGGAGTAAGCCCCACTGAAAACAAGCATTGGGTGGGATTCTTTTGGGAAAGCTGAGTAATACTGAAGTAAAACAGAATAGGCATCACCATTATGGCCTGTGACCATGATGTTTCAAAATAAGAGATATGTGTTATGTAATCTAAAATAAGAAATGACATTCTTGTAACTGGCAACTCTAGATTTCTCTTACTGCAGCTTTCTGTACCGTATACTTGCGTGATGGATTCTAAACCTAGTTAACTTAAAGAAGACATAAGGATGGGCTAAAGTAAACTTTTTCCCTAGAAACATCCAACGTAGCAAACAACTTGGGAATTTAGACAGAGAAAGTCTTGAAGACTGATGCATTGCAAAGTTGATCCAAGTTGTTCTTCAGACATATCCACATCATTTTCCCTCAATAAGTAGTTTTTCTAACGTTTCATTCTTGCAGGTAGGCCCTGCATCATCTTCTTGCTCTAACTCTTGACATATTCACCTTTTTTACCTAGGGAACAAATTATGCCAACATCCTGTGCTATCTTTCCTATTTGGAATAATTTGCATAGCACCATACATTTACATGGCATCGCACAGAGATGGATATACTGCCTGCCCTGAGGAGCTTCCATTATATGAGAGAACCATAAACCAAGTATTATTTGTAACCCTAACCATACAGTACCTTATTTCAGTAGCCAGTCCTATACAGGCAGTCCCCGGGTTACGCGGATCCGACTTATGTCGGATCCGTACTTACGAACGGGGCTTTTCTCACCCTGGAGGACGCGGGCGGCGGGATCGCCCAGACGTGCTGCGGTCTCGCCCGTGTCCTCCGGGGCGAGAAAAGCTGCTCCGCGTCTCCCTGGTCTGCTGGGGGGGAGGACTCCCCCCCAGCAGACCAGGGAGACGCGGAGCAAAGCCGCGGAGGATCCGGGCAGAGGGACCGCAGCGCGTCTGGGTGGTCCCGCCGCCCGGGTCCTCCGCGGCTTTGCTCCGTGTCTCCCTGGTCTGCCTGGGGCAGAGCAGCTGGGGTGCTGCCAGGTTGGTCCAGTAGCGCTCTACCACAGGCGTCCTGGGAAAAGCCTGGTCTGCTGGGGGAGGGGGCGCACTAGCTGTGCCCCCCCCACCAGCAGACCATGGAGACGCGGGCAGCGGGACCAGGCTTTTCTTGGGACGCCTGTGGTAGAGCAGCTGGGGTGCTGCCGGTTGGTCCCGCAGCGCCGCTCTCGGCGCTACTGGACCAACCCAGCAGCACCCCAGCTGCTCTGCCCCAGGCATCCAGATTTAGCCGCTGTTGAAACTGATCAGCGGCTGATTCCAGGAAGCCCGGGGCAGAGCAACTCTGCCTCGGGCTTCCTGTAGTCAGCTGCTGGTCAGTTTCAGCAGCGGCTGAATCTGGATGCCAGTTCCGACTTACATACAGGTTCAACATAAGAACAAACCTACAGTCCCTATCTTGTATGTAACCCGGGGACTGCCTGTACTTAGCTTTATTAGTAGGAACATAGGAGTTGCCCCACAGGAACAGACCTGTGGTCTCTGGTCCAATAGCGTATCTTCAGCAATGGCCAGCACCATATGCTTCAGTGGAAGGTGCAAGAAATCTCACTGAAGGCAGATATAGGACAATCTGCTTCCCACTGTTGATCTCCTGTTACTCCTTGTAGTTGAAGATTCATTTGAGGCTTGAGGTTTAGTATCCATTCCCAAATTTGCAAGCATGAACTATCTTAACTCTGAATAATCTTTTACATATAAACATTCAATTCTTTGTGGAATTTTGCTAAACTCTTGCCTCAGTGGCTTCCTATCATAGTGAGATCTACAGCTTCATTATGCACTTTGTGTGAAACTATTTCCTTTCATGGGTTGTGAATTTGCAAGCATTTAATTTCATATCTCCTTGTTCTTGTGTTATGTGACAGGGGGAATAGAAGCTCCTGCTCTGCCTTTTCTATACTATTGAATTATTTTACATATTTTTATCATGTTCTCTCTTGTCTCTTTTCTAAGATAAACAATTCCAGTCTTTTCAATATCTTCATATGAGTTTTTCCTCATATTTTTTGCCCTTTTCTGGATGCCCTCAAATACCGCAATATTCTTTTTGAAATGGTATGACCAGTACTGCACATAGTATCCTAGATAATATTGCATCATTGATTTGTATGCTCCTGTAGTGGGTTGAAGTGGCTGTCCCCTGACCAGGAGTGAGAGCCGCCCCTCCCTGAGCCTTGGTGGGCCACAGCTGGTGCTAATGAAGCACCTAACAATCAATCAGGAGGAGGGGCCAAAGAAATAAAAGGCCTGCCAAGGAGGCCAGAAAGGCCCTGGTGGTGGAAGGAGCCAGAAGTGTCCACTCTGCACTTGCTAAAGGAGCAAGACACAGCGGAGGCTGGGAAATGGCCCGGGCCGTTGGGCTCGCTGTTCCCAGACGATCCGGATGGACTCCCTGCCTGGCCTAGCTACCAATGCGCTGGAGCCCCAAAGACTCGCCTGGAACCCAGGCTACAGCCTCAGGGGAATTTGGAAGTAGCCCAGGGAAAGCTGACTATTGGTTATCTGAGAGAGCTCGGGCAGCATTGCGAAATGGATCCCTGCTGACCCAGTAGCAGACTGCTCTGCTGCTACCAGGGCCCTGGGCAGAGACGCAGTGGTGTGGTTGGGCCTGTGCCCCCCTGCCACCCTACTTTCGGGTGGCAGACTCTCCCCTTGGTTGTGCCTGAGTTGCAGCCAAAACCCACTGCTGCCACAGCCTGAACAGGGGCCTGTCTTTAGACAGCTATTTAAGCCTGCTGCCACGTCCTGAGAAAGGGATTGCTTTTAAACTGCTGTTTGCCTGCTGCCACGCCCTGAACCAGGATTCAGCTCCAAACTGTTTATTTTTGCTGCCCACCCTGAACTGAGGACCATGAACTGCTTATTTTCGCTGCCTGCCCCAAACAGAGGCCGGGCCCATAGACAGTTCAATGCCCAGCCTCAGTTCAGGGCAGGCAGTACAAAAAACAGTTTATTTGCCACTCACCCTAGACTTCAGCCGGGCTCTAGATGCTGGGTTGCCGCCCACGCGATGGGAGGACTTATGCTCACTCACAGCCTCCACAAATTCCCCAAATGACAGCAGAAAATGTAATGGGTAGGAGTGGACATTCACTGACCATGAGGGGGAGCCACCCCCCCCCCCAAGAGCAACCCACTTACAGCTCCATATTATTTTTCATCCCTTGCCATATGCCTTCTAACATAAGTTTGCTATTTTTATTCACAACTGCACATTAAGTAGAACTTTTCGTTGAACTGGCAACAATAGTGCCCAGTTTATTTTCTTGAGTTAATACCGTTAACTACGAACCTCATAAGGTATATGAATAGCTTAATTTTCTTTCTCCAAAGAGAATTACTTTGCATTTATGGACATTGAGCATTTACTATTGAGTTACCCAGTTGTAAAGTTTGTTTGGGTCTCTCTGAAGTTCCTCAGAGTCCTTGCTGATCATGGCAAATTTAAATAACTTTGTACTCTCTTCAGATTTTGCTTTCTTGTTACTTACCTCCCCCTTTCCAATACTGTCTTACCATATATTTTAGAAATATGCATTTGTCTATCTGTCCATCTGAGAGTCCATTTGTTCAAGAGCTCCTTCTAAATGGTAAGAGATCAGACCACTGAATTTGGTATGCAACTTTTTCTTATAACTTAAAGCAAGGTCAGGATTTGATTGTTCTGGGATAGTGGGATGTGCCTGGGATTCCATTTTCTCATAAAGTGGAAAGGGAGGGGTCTGGCAGCATGACCATGGGCCAGCAAGGGGCCAGAGATGAGGACTGGGACAACTATAACCCCATTGGGCCAGCAAAGATCAGAGATGGAGAAAGGGACATCTTATCTTCTATATATTTTGGAGCAGGCCTGGCCAAGCCACTGGATCCAGCCTGTGGATGTAGCAGGGAGTCTCAGGCAGACTCCCCTGCTTGCCCCACCTCTGAATGCAGTTCAGAAAAGCGGCTGCTGGGCCATTTGTGTTGAAGAACAGGCAGTGTGAGAAGCATTACTCCCCTCAAGCTCTTATTCACAGAGCACATGGCCCCTACAGCCAGTGTGGGAGCGGGGCAGGCTGCTACCTGAGAAACATGCTAGACTGCTGGCTAGGAGTCTCACAGGTATATCTCCCAGACAGAGCCCACCTCTGGCACCCCAGTCCCTCCCTTCTCCCAGGGCTTGGCTCAACCTCCCCACTCCTACTCCCCTACCCCATATAACTCAAACCATCTGTACCCCTCCTGAGCCAGTACCACCTCCTAGACCCTGCACCCCAAACCCTGCCTCAGATCACAGTCGAAACCCCCACACTGCCTCCTGCAACCCAGTCCCCTGCTCTAGGTCACAACACAAACCCCTGAACCCCAAGCCTGTGCTGCAGGTCACAACTTCCTCCTTCACCCAGACTCCCTCCTAGACATCACAGGCCCTCCTGCACCCAAATCCCTAACTCCAGGGGTGGGCAAGATCGCCTCCGTGGGCCAGTTTTGGCCCGCCAAGCTGGTTGGTCCCGTAACCACCCTGCTGCTTCCCCACCCCAAGGCCAATTGAGACCTGGGGACAAGGGAGCATGTAAAGTCTCCTCCCATTCAAAATTGCTAGGGGGCAGGAGGAATAGACTTCACATGCTGCCTCCACACCCAGGCCAATCAGGGTCCGTGGGTGGGGAATCATAGGAAGCCCCTGGCCCCCTCTCCCTCCTTCTGCCTGAGGCTTAGCCCCTTCTGGGGAGGCCCGCGATCACTTCAGAAATTGAAGAGGCACCCCCCCTTCAGAAATTATCTCCTACCCCTGTTTTAGAGAGTTTGTCTATTCTTGTGTGTGTCTGTTCCCTAGCCAGGGGACATGCATCCCTTCCTCTGTTGTGCCTGCTGCAGCTGTAGTGGCCATGGACAAGTGCTTCTCACCTGGTGCCGAGCTGCTGCAGAGAGAGAGGCCTGGGGTTGCCCTCTCAGGGCAGCCTGCGTTCTGAACCCTTCAGCCCCAACCCCATCCCAGAACAATGATTTAAATGAAGAAAAACAAAACTTATTTGAGGCAAGGACCCAAGCAACACCAGATAAATCTTCTAATTAACAGATGTATTAAAGACTAGGCCTAGTGTAGAACCTTGAGGCAGCCTGCTGTTAGCCTTTTGTTATGATTACTAGGGAACAGTGCCCCCTGCTCAGTGCACTCACCAGCCTCCCAGTTGCGGGAGTGTAGGCAACCCCCCCCCCCCCGGGCTTTCTTCCCCAACCACCAGGGAAGCCTGGGCTGTGGCTGTACCAGCTCGGGTCCCTTCTCCTCCTTTCCTCCTCTGACAGCCTGGACCCCTTCTCCTGTAAGCCTCCCATCTTCTGGCCGCGGCGTGCACTAGGCCTGGCTCTAACCCCAGCGGCCTGGAAGGTGCAGGGGTGCCTGCCCATCCATGTGGTACGCAGCAAGGCAGTGGTAATGTCGTGTGAACATGGCGCTGTGGGGCACTGCAGTCTGCTGAAGTGGGGAAAGCAGCAAAGGGGGGTGAGGAGGTGCTGTCCTGGCCTCTCCATCATGTGGTCCTGCCCAAAGAGCCCAGGGCCGCCCATCCACCTGCTGGGAGTGCACGGGAAGGAGCAGACAGGTCAGTGCTGTGGCTTCCCCAGATGGCTTGGGGGAGCTCTGGTAGCTGTGGTAAGTGCAATCAATGGGGAAGGGGTGAGTCTCCACAGGAGCAGTCAGACTCCAGACAGGCAGTCACTGTGCTGCGGCTTCCCAAGAGCCCTGTGGTAGGGGAATACCTAAGAACCCACTGCTGGCACATAAGCCAGGCTGAGAGCTCCACTCCTAGCTCCTGTCCCCAGGCTGCTGTCCCAAGTACTGTACCTCCCCACCCTCCACCTTTAAACCAAGTCCCTTCTCCCCTTTCTCCCCCACCTTGGGCTGTCACAGCTGCAATGTGGGCATCTGCTATGTGGGATTCTGCTGGCTACTTCTCTTGACATTGAAAGTCCTGTGGGGTGGGGTTGGAGGAAGGGGAGCAGGGACTTGGTTTAAGATAGCAATTCTAATTGGCCAAGGGAAGCAGTGAGGTTGGGCTTGAGCAGGGGGAGGAGGGAGAGGGAGAGGGAGAGGGAGGAGGCAGGCAGGACACAGAGTGAGGTCACTCTGTTGTCCCGCAGGAAAAACTTTTAAAAATGTATATAGAGAAAATTGACCATATAATCCTGTCCTTTGTTTTCAATCTCCTAGTCAGTCTGTTACAATGGATCAAAAACTGGTGAACATTTAAGCATCTTTTGTAGCCACTTGCAAGGGTAATAGTCAAAGGTCATCTAGAGTTCTAAATGAATTAAAAAAAAACGAATACATTTTTCCTTTGGAAATTGTGCTGGTTAGAATTATATATTGGATGTTTTAATATTCTGTTTTTAGTTCTCATTCCAACCAACTTGCCTGCTCCAGTAGTATGACTTACTGATCTCTACATTCTCTGGGTCACATAGGTACAGTATTTGCTGTCTTCCAATCCTCTGGATCAGCACCTGTTCTTAATAAGCGAAAACACATTTTTGTTACATTCTCAGCTACTTTATTCTTAAGCCTCATCAGAACTCTTGGGAGATATTGTATGCGCCTATGAGTTGACTTACTGCTTTTTAAATGTTCATTTTCATTCCAATACTTCCTTTTCTAATCCCTCAGTCTCTCATTTTTATTACTGTACTAGAGTAGGTCCAGTGGAGACATCTATCCATATCGGATGGTGAAGACTTATATTTATATATTTTATTTACTTTTATGTATAAAATAGGTGTTCAGCACTGTCTTTACTTTAACCTATGCTGATCCAGCAGATCCATCAATTCTTTCATAAACTTCTGGTTAGTAATATGCGTAAAGAATTGGTAGGGTTTTTGGGGTTTTTTTTTGGCATTTTTAGCTATTTGCTCTTCTAAATGAATTTTAGCCCTTCTAATTTCCCTCTTCCATATTGTGTGTTGTAATTTTATGCTCCTGTCTATTGGCTTTACTGTGCTACATATCCCCATTTTGAATCATTTCTGTTTGGCTTGAATAAGCTCTCAAGTCTTCCCGTCTGATTGTCTTGATTTCTGGGTTCCCCTTTTCTATCCTATTTGTTAGTGAATGGTCAAGATCAATAGAGTTATAATATGGAGTACATCACTTACGTGATGTTTTATAAGAACCACGTATGGATTTTGTCTTTATTCTCATAGATTTTCTATTAATCATTATTTACAACTCAATGTGAAGATTTTGTTTTAACCTACCTTTTTCCTCAGTATATCTTCATCATATGAAGTTGTCAGAGTAGCTTTAGAGGTCAGAAACTGAAATCACAAATATAGAAAGATTCCAAGTTTTGGAGTCATCTGCATAGTTACAAAAACAGCTATTTGGCTCAGAATATTGTTTTACTACATAACATGCTGTACTGATGTCAGGTTTATCTCCCTCAGCTAAACTCCTATTATATAACTATCTGAGCTATGTTGGTTTAAAGAAAGAACATAATTAAGCAGCATCTCTTCTGGTACATTAGAAAAGCTGTTCAGATTTAGTAAACCAAGAAAATTTGGAATTCTAATATCAAAAATCTCTCTTCCCTTAAGAGACCTAAAGTCCTAACCCATTCTCAGGTTGATATACATTATAAATGCTACTTATCCACAGAGATGCATATTTTGCTTTACCATGTAATATTTTTGTTCATGAAGGGATTCATCAGGCACTCTGTATTTTAAATCTCTGAAGTATTTTCCGCTGTGCACTCAAAACTTAATAAGGTGTGGTAATTATTGGATGAGGAACATCAACACTCATCCAATCTGTGCTGTTTCTTTTTTATTGGTATTGCAGTAGTCCTTTAAAGGCCCAAAATGAGTTTGGGGCTCCATTTATACACATGAGTTTACAGGCTAAATGGACAAGACAGAGGGTGAAAGAAAGCATTATTATTATTATTCAAGACATTCCTGGGGGTGCTCCACAGTAGATGTAGGTGCGTCCCAGTGTCTCAGAGCAGGGCATTGGGGCCACACAATGCTTGTCTCCCTCCCTCCCCCTGCACAGCACGGTCACACATGCGCAACCCCCCTCCCTTGAGTTCCTTTATACCGTCTACAACTTTAGACGGACCTCCGCAGTGCTCCTCGATCCTCATTCGTTCTACAGACAGTTATATTAGTTTATTCCAATTTTTTTCTCCCCAGTAGTTATTAAAAAAGAAAGAGAGAAATCAACAACAAAAAAACCACCGCTTGCTTCAGCTGGCTCCTCTGGCCATTCATTAATATCACTGTGGGATGGGTTCACCCAGCTTCAAATGCTGCACAGATTGCAATGACGCTATGAAGGCCTCAGATGGCCACAATAAATGTGTTAAGTGCCTCAGACACTCCCACTCCCAATGGGACTGTCCACACTGCGCCAAACTGAAGGTGTGCACACAGAGTGACAGAGACCTCAATTTAAAAATGATTCTCACAGACAAGGACAAACACCCTTCCTCAGATCCAGGCTCCAGGCAGAGCGCCAAGGACAAAGGGGATAAACAGCTTAAATTCCCAAATAAACGGGCTACCTCACTTCCTCAAAACCTGTGCTCACTGAAACAGTGCTCAATCGAGAGGCAGTCGACTAATCCTGATAAGCCATGCCTTAGTACTTGTGACAAAGTGGGCCCCTTAGGTGTGGCCTGAGCTCACTATAAACGCACCACACAGGGCGCCCAACCAGAAGCTACAGGCCACACTGTGCCTGCCTCACAAAGCTCGGCATGGAGCACAAACACAGCGGTGCCATAAATGTTTACCACAGCAACGCAACAGCTGATAGGGCAGTCTCATTGCACCCCCCTCCCCTTCTCTGCCCATAACTCCTCACGGTGCATGCTCTGCTTCTGTAGCACCACAGGCGCCATCATCTTTTATAGCAATAGCACCTTCGGCACCTCGCACTCCTACCATCACCTATAGAGATCACAGAGCTCTTGTGATCTCCTCAACCTTTAACTCCCCATCTTTAAGTAATGACAAACCAGCTTATTCACCACGATCTAACTACACAGCATTGCCTACTGCTTTATCAACTGATGGAGATGATGACCTAGGTGGTCTCACCACAGCTATCCCCACGCACAGAGGCATCAGGACAGTCGTTTCACTCTGACGTGCCTGACTTCACCAGAGCAGCCATGGCTCCCTGGACACCATATCCATGGATGCCACCAACAATCCCCCTTCCCCCTCCTCCCACATGTCAGTTTTGGAACCCAGGGCCTCAACACCACAAGAAGAGACCGTACAAGACAAAGCACACTGCAAAAGCACTTTCTCCCTTAACCCTCTCAGTGACCCTGAGAGAGAGGAGCGTGTTTGTGGCTTCATTTGCCTTTGCTGAACAAACAAATCTACATGCCTCTGCCGACAGAAGCATGTAGTTTAGACGTACCCTAAATGCCCTGTAGAAACCTTTCTTGTTATCCTTCACATCCTTAGCCAGTCGCAATTCCATTTGCGCTTTCACCTTCCTGATAACCCCCCGGCATTCTCGAGCTATACCTTTAAACTCCTCCCTGGTCATTTGTCCAAGTTTCCATTTTTTGTAAGCTTCCTTTTTGTGCTTAAGTTCAACAAGAGTTTTCCCTGTAATACAATCCAGTCTCCTACCATGTTTGCCTCTCTTGCTACGCGTCGGGATGTTTTCTTTCTGTACCTTCAATAAGGCTTCTTTAAAATATTGCCAGCTGTCTTGGACTCCTTTCCCATTCATGTTAGCATCCCATGGGATTCTGCCCATCAGATCTCTGAGGGAGTCAAAATCTGCTTTTCTGAAGTCCAAGGTGTGTATTTTACTACTCTCTTTTCTTCCTTTGGTCAGGATCCTGAAATTTACCATCTCATGATCACTGCTTCCCAGGTTGTCACCCAAATCTACTTCCCCTATTAGTTCCTCCCTGTTTGTGAGCAGAAGGTCAAGCTGCGCAAGGCCCCTGGTCGGATCCTTCAGCACTTGTGTCAAGAAGTTATCCCCAACATTCTCCAAAAACGTCCTGGATTGCCTATGTACTGCCGTATTGGTTTCCCAACAGATGTCAGGGTGATTAAAGTCCCCCACGAGAACCAGGGCCTGCGATCTGGCAGCTTCGCTCAGTTGTCCAAAGAAAACCTACCTCATCCACCTGATTTGGTGGCCTATAGCAGACACCAACCACAACATCACTGCTGTAGTTTACTCCTTTAAACTTAACCCATAGACTCTCAACGGGTTTTTCTCCCTCTTTATACTGGAGTTCAGAGCAATCCTAGTGCTCTCTTACATATAGCGCAACTCCTCCTCCTTTTCTCCCCTGCCTGTTCTTCCTGAACAGTCTATACCCTTCCATGACAGCGCTCCAGTCATGTGAGTCATCCCACCAAGTTTCTGTTATCCCAATTAAGTCATATTTCTTGGACTGGGCCAGGGCCTCCAGTTCTTCCTGTTTGTTGCCCAGGCTTCTCGCATTAGTGTACAAACACTTCAGGTAACCAGTTGATTGCCCTATCTTCTCCATTCGAGACAGGCGTCCTCCTTTCTTTCTCCTTCCTCTCTGCATTTCTTCCTGGTATCCGACTTTCCCACTCCCCTCAGGGTTTTGGTCACCTTCCCCCGATGAACCTAGTTTAAAGCCCTCCTTACTAGGTTTGCAAGCCTTCCCGCGAATATGCTCCTTCCTCTCTTCGTTAGGTGGATCCCATCTCTTCCTAACAATCCTTGTGCCCGGAACAGAGTCCCATGGTCGAAGAAATCAAAGCCCTCTCTGCGACACCACCTGCTCAACCACGCATTTACATCTTCAATTCGACAATCCCTGCTCAGTCCTTTCCCTTCAACAGGGAGGATAGAGGAGAACACCACTTGCGCTCCAAATTCTTGGATTAAGATGCATCATAATTATGTCATAATCACATCATAATTATACTGATATAGTAAATATGGAGGGCAGAGTGTCACAGACCCAGTAAAAGATATTACCTCACCTAACTTGTGTCTCTAATAACAATTTAAGAAATGAGAAAGTTTTAAGTGAATTACAATGAAAAATTATTTTAAGATTGGTAGGTGATGGTGTATTAGACTTCAATTATACCTGATTTTTTTAAAAAGAAAACCCACCTTAACTATTTTCTTTGATTTTGCTCAGAACCATATCATTTGCCTTTTTGTGTATACATAAGCTACCAAATAGCAGCCTGCTTTCCAACTAGAATACAACATGCCAACATACTCAGGTATTGTAGGCTAAAATGTCTTTAGTTTCATTCTATTATTTCCTTATTGTTTAGATAATAGAAATACAAGTCTTATCCCTGCCCTTTGTATCAGATTAGCTACCTACATTATGTGCTTGGTATTGCTAGTGAACATACTTAAAATTGCATCATGTTCAGGTAAAACCAATACAAGAACCTAACTATTGCCAAAGTTCACACAGAAAAAAAAATCTTTCGTATCTTTGTTTGTTTTGCTAGCATTCAGCAATATGAAGTTTAGAAATCTTACTGCATAAACATATTCAGTCTGTACTCTCCTTACTCTTTCTGTTTGTGGATTTGCAAGCCTTTTTTTGTAATTCTTTCCAATTCAGTACAATAGCCTTATCCCTGATCTACCAGATTTTTAATTCAATTTGCTGCTGTACTGGCAATGCTATGTTCTGTGCTGGCACGAGGAAACCTAATTTGAAGACCGATTTGTGAGTTCTCATCTGTAGATTAAGGAAATGGCAGTATTATTTATTTAGGACTGAAAAATGTAGTTTGTCTGTGGCAAGTAGCGGGCTTTCTTAGGGATATGCTCAGAACCAGTGTCATTGACATCTGCCAAGTACATGTTTTCTGTATGCAGGCCCGTACGCAGGAATTTCTGTGTGTGCACGTGCGTGTGCTTTTTTATAAATGTGGACCACAATTTTATTAAATATAAAGGAGTTAAAAATAGGCAATGAATGTGCATAAGAGAGGATAATGAAAAAAATTGAGTGGACACAGTGATTGGCAAAATGATTTTTTTATAACATACTAAAAATGTATACAGTAATTAAGGTTTTATAGAAATTACCTTCTGGGACCATGGCGGTCAGTGTAAGCGCTTTGGCCACCTCTTCCTGCTGCTACTGTACCTGCTTGGCAAGGCCAGCACTGGGTGAGTGCAGGTCGAGCTTCCAACCAGCAGGGCTCGGCACAGGTCACTCCTCGCAGGTGGGGGACGCCGTTTCCCGGGCCCTTCTGTGCTGCCAATAGCCCTACCCTCTCATTCCCATTACAACAAATCACTCTCCCATCCCCCTAACATAGTGGTTTTCAAACTTTTTGGCTCGTGGCCCACCTGGCTCAATGCAAATCTTTCCGTGGACCGCCAGTTGCTAATGGAAACTCACTATTAATTACATAATTACACTTAAGTCATTTTGCTAGTGCTGCATATTTAACTAGTAAGAAAGGAAAATTTAATTTCAGTTATTAAATGGCTAAGTGTTTTAACCTTCTCATGTTAGTTTATCAAACTTAATTTTTTTACTTTGTCCAACACAAAAGGGTCCCATGTTTTTTTTTCTTTATTTCTGGGGTGGGGAACTTTTTTTGTGTCGGGGCTCACTGACCTACATAAAAATTAATTGGGGACCACAAAAGTGAGAAGCAAAAACCCCTCACCCCTCCAGAACCCCCAACCCTCATTGATGTGGCTCTCAATTGAGATACTTCGCTCCACTGGTGCTCCAGGTCCACCAGGGAGGGACAGGGAGGACTGAGGTTCAGGGCTTCCTGTAGAATCATAGGGCTGGAATAGACCTTAGGAAATCACTGAGTCTAACCCCCTGCCCAAAGCAGGACCATCCCCAGATTTACTCTTCGGAGGTTCCAGGGTTAGTGAATATTGTAGACACCCACTCCCCCCCGGGGTTGGGACTGGGGGGTTCAGTGTGTGGGACAGGGCTGCCAGCAAAAGGAATGGGATGCAAGGTTGGAATTGGCCCTGCCTAGAGCAGGGGGCTGAACTTGATGACCTTCTGAGGTCTCTTCCAGTTCTATGATTCTAAGATCTGGGCCGGAGGCGGGGAGCAAGACGGAGGGTGCAAGGGCTGGGTGAGAGGTGAGGAGCAGGAGCAGGCTGCGAGTAGTTTGTCTGGCCAGGTGGGAAGGGGCAAGAGCAAGGGAAGGTGCAGTGTGTGGCTAGGCGGGAGGGTGCAGGATCAGGCTTGGGGGTAGGTTGTCTAGTGGGGAGGGTGCAGGAGCTGGCTGGGAGCAGGTGTTGGGAGGGAGGGTGCAGGGGCAGGAGAGGGTGCAGGAACAGGCTGGGAGTTGGTGTCTGCAGGGGGGTGCAGGAGGAGGCTGTGGGTGTGGGGTCTCATCAGATGGGTGCATGAAAGAAGGCTACAAATAAGTTGAGGGAGGCACAGCATAATGTTTTGGAGGGAAGAAAGCATGCATTTTGTGGGAGGAAGATGACAGTGGATCAATATATGGGGATAGGAAATCCACAAAATGAGAGTTTTGTGGATATACAGACAAAAATGGAATTACTTCAAATACTTGTAAAAATAATCTCTGTTATCTGTGATATGTACTGTAAGTACTAGAAATCATCTTTTAGGGTATTTTCCTCATGGCACATGTGTAAACTTGATTTTTTTCCCCCCGTAATTTAGATGTAAAATTTTTAAAGCTGGATTGCCGTATCATATGTAGTATCCATCCGTGCTACAGAGCAAATGGCTGTCTTCAGTTATCACCTGCTTCGGTACTATCAAAGAGAAGGAAACTTTTCACAGTCCAAATGGAAATTTCATAATGTTCTAATCGGGAAGGAAAATGTAAAATTAGGACCTGATGGTGCAATGTTTGCTTTTGTTGCCCTCCTGGGACTCTTTTTTGAAAGTGTTCAAAGGGAACTAGAACAGACAAATAAAAATTCCTGCCCTGTATCTGCTCAGAGGATGAAGATTAGACCTCTGGATGAGTTAGCTATTAAAAAAAATAGAAACGTGGAATTTATTTATTTATTTATTTAAATATTTTTACCCCGCCTTTCTATTTAAAATATTCAAGGTGGCTTACAAGAACAAACAAACAAAAAATACAAATATATATAAAAATTTAAAATATGAGAATTTAAAATATGAGACCTCAGAGGGACATAACCAGCTTAAAACATATAGGCTGTGTCTAGACTGGCAAGTTTTTCCGCAAAAGCAAGTGCTTTTGCGGAAAAACTTGCCAGCTGTCTACACTGGCTGCTTGAATTTCTGCAAGAACACTGACTTCCTACTGTCTGAAATCAGTGCTTCTTGCGGAAATACTATGCTGCTCTCATTCGGGTAAAAGTCCTTTTGTGCAAAGCTTTTGCGCAAAAGGGCCAGTGTAGACAGCTCAGATTTGTTTTGCACAAAAAAGCCCCGATTGTGAAAATGGCAATTGGGGCTTTTTTGAGCGAAAGCGCATCTAGATTGGCCACGGATGCTTTTCCGCAAAAAGTGCTTTTGCGGAAAAGCGTCCATGCCAATCAAGACGCTCTTTTCTGCAAAAGCTTTTAACGAAAAACTTTTCCGTTAAAAGCATTTCCGGAAAATCATGCCAGTCTAGATGTAGCCATAGAGAGGAGGAACACACACATACATACAGACTCAAACATTAATAAAAGCACGAATAAAAAGGGTGGCTTTAGCCTGACGCTGAAACAACACTAGCATTGGCGCCATGTGAATATCCTGAGGAAGAGAATTCCACAGCCTGGGAGCAAAAGCTGAGAATGCCCTGTTCCATGTAGATGTTAGTCTTATCTCCACAAGTGGGGGAACATGAAGCAAAGCCTCCCCAGCTGACCTCAATCCCCGGGTAGGTTCATATGGGAGAAGACGGTCCTTCAGATACCCTGGACCCAACTCAGTTAAGGTTTTATAGGTCATAACTAAAATCTTAAATTGTGCCTGGAAACATACCGGAAGCCAGTGCAGCTGTTGAAGCACTGGCATAATGTGCTCCCTATAACTAGTTGTTAGTTAAAACTCGAGCAGCCGCATTCTGGACCAGTTGAAGTTTCCGAAGGCTCTTTAGAGGCAGCCCTACATAAAGTGCATTACAGTAATCCAGTTGGGATGTAACAAGAGCATGGATCCCTGTGGCCAAGTCATGTTTGTTCAATAAGGGTCGCAGCTGGCGGATCAAACGAAGTTGCCCAAAGGCACTCCTAGCCACTGAAGAAATCTGATTTTCAAATGTTAAAAAAGGGGTCCAGGAGGACTCCCAAGCTGCGTACCTGTTCTTTCAGGGGGAGAGTAACCCCATCTAGAACAGGTGCCATGCCACCTTCACGAACAGATGGCCTCCTGATCCACAGGACCTCAGTCTTATCTGGGTTCAACTTCAGCTTATTTGACTTCATCCAAACCATCACTGCCTCCAGACACCAATTTAGATCAGTCACTACCGCTCCTGGTTCTAATATCACATACCTTATTTGTGTTAGGATTTTTTTTTCAAATGGGGTTTGAAAGAAGGAAAAAGTGTATATAAAATGGTTTTAGTAACATTCATCATATTATTTGTCAAATATAAACATTCTTGTAATATTGAAAAGAGATTTGACCATCCTTCTTTTTGCATTTAAAAATAGATTTTTCTGTCATCTTTGACATACAGGCTCCAAACTAAATAATGATTTTTGCACTTTAATTAAAACACCCACGTATTTGGAAACGTCTTGGTTTACAGAAAAGCTATGAAATGAGTGCAATGAATTTACTGTAATAATGCTCACTTGAATAATTTTTCTTTGATTTTCAGTTTAATGCGATAAATTATCTGAATATAAGCCACATCAAATATCATGTGAAAATGCCAGAAATAACTGTGAGTTTGAAATGTTTCTTTATCATACCTGTCAGAATTTTTAAAATTGTATCTAAATTTTGTTGTTTTTATAGATTATCTTTCACAAGGAATAGACCTCTCTGGAATAGAAGTAATTGAAAATGACCTACTTTTTATTGCAAGGGCTCGACTTGAAGTGGAAAATCAGGCTAAGCGCTTACTTGAGCAAGGGGTGGAGACTCAGGTAAAATACATTTTTTCATATCAAAAGCAAAGATTAATATACAGCTTTGAAGCTATTGTGTTATTTACTATAGGATTGTTAAACTGCGAGACCAAACCTGAAAAGTCTTACTTATCTGAGCAATTGTTACTCACATAAGATTCCCACAGAAGTTAACAAGGGCTAATTGCATGAATAAATTTAAACATTAAAGTAAGATATTGCAGGATAAGAGCCTGAAAACTTAAGCAAAAATTAAACTCCTTTTTTGTGTTAAAAAGATTGTTTTGTTAATTGAAAAAATATTGTACTAGTAGATTTACCCAGTGTTTCCCAGGTCGTCTTTATTCAGGTAACTTTTGTTTTTCTTAATTGAATTAATGGTTCTGGGGTGGGACTGGGGATAAGGAGATTCAGTATACAGGCTTCCGCATGGAGAGAGGATAACCCCAGTCCCCTCTCACTGCACCAGCCTAAGGCCAGGTGAGAAGAACCTCTCCATGGCTGCTGCAGTGGGCACACCTGGGGAGGGGTGCATGTCCCCACGGTAGGATAGGTCCAGATTCGTCTGCCTGAGGAATGGAGCAAACTGTGCCCTTTCCCCTGAATATCCCATATGAATAGAGAGGAGAGCTGCAGCCTGCCCTGCCCTCCCTAAAGGGTGCCTGGGGAGTGGGAGGCTCGGGGCTGAGGCAGTCCAGGACTGGGGAGGGATGTGTGGCTCCTACCAGCCTGCTCCTTTCCCCTGCATCATGATTCTGTCCCTTTTCTGTATGGTTTTATGCATCTCTGTATGAATTGGTAGAGGGGAAGCATCAGTTCCCCTCCCCCCACACACACAACAAAAGCCTAATCTGCTTTAAGGCAGTGGTCATCAACCAGCAAATCAGGATCTACTGGAAGATCTTGGAGCCTCTGACAGATGATCCTGACAGGCCAGGAAGCTATCAAACGCTGGCACTTCAGTTGCCCCTATACTGACTGTCATGCTGTTCTTGCCCTCTGCCTTGGAGCTGCCCCCCTGGGAGTCTCCTTCTTGCTGTGCAGGTTGTGGGAGGGAGAAAAGGGGAGGTGCTGATTTCAGGATGTCCTTCCTCCCCCCACTCCTGTACCATATCTCCACACAAAGAGAAGGTGATGGCGGGAGCTTGGCAATGCAAATCTCTGTCACTCGCACACATTGTGTGTGTGTCTCTTGTCATTCTCACAAACACAAACTGTCCTTCACTCTCATCTCCTGACTCAACACACACGTGGGGGGTTGTTGTTACTTCTTGTACGGCTTGCAAAGTGGGTTATTTTTGGGTTTTGACTGGTCTGTGCATTTCATAATTTTCATTTCTCTTGTGCTTACATTTTAATTCTTTTAAGTAGTGAGTTCTAAAATACCTAACCTGTCATGGCTGGAGTCATTATCCCTGTGGTAATTGCTGCTCCGGAAAGTGGCTGGCATGTCCCTGCAGCTTCTGAGAGAGGTAGAGCAGGGGGTCTCAATATGCTGTCCTTGCCTGCAGACACCACTCCTGAAGCTCCCATTGATCAATAACAGGGAACTGTGCAGTAGAAGCTGTGGGCTCGGTACGTGTAGATGAGGGGCAGCACATAGCACCAAGGAGCCATTTGTGTATGTGCCAGCTGCCTTCAGGAGTGGTGCAGGACCAGGGCAGGAGTAAGCCTGCCTTAACTCCACTGCTCCACCGGCTGGAAGCCATCTCAGTTAAACAGTGCCCAGCCAGAGCCTACTTCTTGAATCCCTGTCCCAGTCCTGAACCCCTTCTTGCACCCAACCTCCTGCCCCACACGTGAGTCCCCATGTACCCAAACTCCTTCCCAGAGCTTGCACCCTGAACCCCCTCCTGGACCTCAATCCCCCACCCTGGCTAAACCTAGAGCCCCTCCCACACTCCAAACCCCTTGACCCAGTGTTTCTCAGACTGTGGGACCAACTCACAGCTGGATTTTTTTTTTTTTTTTGCATTTGTGTCTCCCCAGCATCTCCAGACAGTCCGGGCTCCGTCCGGTCAGTTTTCCCCTTCCGCATCTGGCGGGGGAGTGAGGAGCGCCGCAGAATCTAGTGGGGGAAGGGGATGGCAGGAGGGGGCAGTTGCCAAGTGCCACTCTAGGAGGGTGCTGGGCTGGGTGGGAGCGGAGCACGCACTGCTTTGGCCCACCTGACCAGTAGAGACCCACAGCTGGCCACCTGATGCTTCCCCTGCAAGTTGCCAGTTGATGCAGCGGGGCCCGTGGCAGAAGCAGACAGTTTAAAAGTAAGATTCTTCTTCCGTGCCTGGATCTGCGGGGCGGGGGAGAGGGGGGAGATTTGATTGGAGTGGGGCTCCAGATGCTGAGGATGCCTGCATGGGGGGTGAGGTGGGGGGAGAGTGCGCTGGGATGGAGGAGGTGCTGGGGGGCCTGGATCTGACACATGAGGGAGTGCACTGGGATGGAGGGGCACTAGGGGGGTCTGGGTCTGATGCAGGGGGAGTGCACTGGGATAGGGAGTGCTAAGGGGTCTGTCTCAGGGGGTTTGGTGAGGGGTGGGGAGTGTCACACAAATTCAATTAGCATTTTAGGGGGTTGCGGTATCAAAGTTTGAGAACCCCTGCTTTAGCCCAAGAGCAGAGCCTGCACCCCAACCCCCTTCCCCAGCCCGGTGAAAGTAAGTGAGGATGGGGGAGGAAGGGAAATGGAGTGAGCAGGGTGAGGTCTCCAAGAGTGGATGGAGCAGGGGCGGGGCCTCAGAAAAGGAGTGGGAAGGAAGTGGGGCAAGGGTATTTGGGTTAGAGGTAGATTTTACATTCCACTTAAACTGAAAAAGTGATCTTGTGGTTAAAAAGATTGGAGACCACTGCTTTATGGTATGATAAGAGGTAAGAGGAAACCATATACCAAATTTGGTGGTCCTATCTCTTAAAATTTAGGACAGGGGTGGAGAACCTTTTTTGGTTGGGGGCCACTTATTAAAGATTTAATTTTGAAATTAATAACTATTCATCTGAAGAAGTGGGATGTGCCCACAAAAGTTCTTGATATCATCTACATGTTTTGCTAGTCTTTAGGGTGCTGAAAGATTATTTGTTGTGTGTTAAGTTTTTCCATTTAGGAGGAGTTCTTGAACAGACTCAGACAGGCTGTTTCAAATATATAGTAGATTTATATTTAAGATTGAGCATTATACATTTGAAAAATGTATTTTCTGAGAATTGCAAGAAATGTGCTATTCAGCTGTGCTTTGGTATAATGAGCTGATTCCATAGATTTCCTATTAAAACTTTAAAAGACATTTTAAACACTGACATAAAAATCTACGTTAAGGAGTATCAGAATGAATGTGCATAATTATATTCAATTATACTAAATCTGATTATCTGCAGTCTAAACAGCCTGAAAAACTTATTTAATTATTTATAATATCATCTATCCTTTCTTCTGCATTTTTCTATTTTCCTGTCTTAGAATTTTAAAAATAGATTTATACTCTTATAATGAATATAATCTTTTATTTTATTTTTAAGACCCTTTAATTACTGTAAGTGGAAGGTTGGTCTATAGTAAGGTCTGTCAAGTTGGGATTCTATAGGAAACAAAGCTGGAGGACAGACAGACACACAGTATTTAGAAAAACCATTTGCGTGCTTTTTTCCCACTAAATTGATCACTCTTCCATGTTTTTAAAAAAGGAAAACAATTATAAATAAAAACACCAAAATAGTACAAATGTTCCCAACATTTTCAGAATTGAAGACTTGGTTTAAGCTTAATTGCTTGGAAGATATAACTTGGAGAAATTCTACTGAAAGTTAATGGAAAAAATGACCCACCTCCTCAAATAAGAGACCATAAATTACATGGAATACTCCTTTACCATGTTTGTTTGTGCTAGATAATGGAATACCAATAAAAAGTCAGTCCGTCTCATACTTATACTTACACTGAGCATTCTTGCCTATAGTTTTTTGATGTAGACTCAGTGACAAAATGAGAACAGATGTATAGAATTAAACAGGAGGTTGCACCTTTCATGAAGTTTTAACACAGGGAAGGAGTGCTACCTGCTCATCACCCATGCTCTCCTATACCAGGCATAAGTGACGAGGAGTCCTGTGGCACCTTATAGACTAACAGATTTATTGGAGCATAAGCTTTCGCGGGCAAAGACCCACTTCATCAGATCTTTTCCCATGAAAGCTTATGCTCCAATAAATCTGTTTGTCTGTAAGGTGCCACAAGACTCGTCGTCGGTTTTGCAGATTCAAACTAACACGGCTACCCCCCTGATACTTTATACCAGGCATGTAATTGTTTCCAGTGTGGGGGTTGCAGTGTGGGGGCTTCTTACCACATAATCTATTAACCAGTTTCAAGGTTACGGGGCTTGTCCCCATATATAACCAACTAGATTTACCAAGCGTCCCTCAGGTTCTTCACTGAAATAGCTTTGTTTTTCTTCATTTAAATCGTTGCTCTCGGGTGGGGCTGCAGATGAAGAATTCAGCTTCCCCGGAGAGAGAGGACAACCTCAGTCCTCTCTCACTGCAGCAACTTGGTGCCAGGTGAGAAGTGCCTGTCAATAGCCAAGGGAGGGAAGCATATACCCCAGCTGGGGGACAGAAAGACACAGAAACTGACCAACTCTCTGAAATGTATAGTAGATAGCTGTCCCTTTCTCTCCCCTTGCTACCCACTGGCCTAGTGAGGTTATAGCTATTTAAGTTCCCATCTCTGGTCCCTTGCTGTCCCCCCTGTGATCATTCTGCAGGATAACTGTCCCTCCTTCCATACTCCTCTTTTTCTGTTTTATGAGAAACAGTTGTATTCCAGGCACATCCTATTGTCCTGGCACAACCAAATCCTTACCATGCTTCAAGTTATGATAAAATAAGCTCCATACCAAATTTGGTGATTCTAGTTCTTACCATTTAGGAGGAATTCTTGAACAAATGGACTCAAAGACAGACACACATTTCTAAAATATGTAGCAAGAAGAGAAGGCAACATGGCTCTTCATAGCCTACCCTGAAAGATTCATGTCTCTTTTAGTCCTTTAAGAACTCTGGCTTCTTCTTCGAGTGGCCCCGTGGGTGCTCCACTCTAGGTGTCGGGTCCCGTCCTGGCGCCGCAGCTCGGAGACTTTTCATAGCCGTGCTCCCGCCGGCTCACGCATGCGTGATTCACCAGGATAGCGTTCGCGCCTTTGATCAGCCGCGCGCGAGCCGGCAACCGTCAGTTCCTCTCAACCGCCTCAGGTCGCGGTCGGAGCTCCCTGATCTCTTATCTAGTCATGTTTAGATAATTGTCTACCTGTAAATAGTTAGAGTTCTTAGGGTTAGCTGTGTTCCTGTTTGCTTTACCTGTTCCCTTGTTTAAAAAAAAAAAAAAAAAAAGAAAGTAGTTCTTAAAACTGTTTTTACTCTGAAGCGCTGCGGCTAAGCGCGAAGCTGTGAAATTGACTAACTGCAGCGCGTTAAACAAGCTTCAATCTTTCCATAACTTGACTCAAAATGCCAGGATCAACTGGGTTCAAGAAATGTTCGATCTGCCGAGAAGCCATGCCAACGGCTGACGGCCATGATAGTTGTATTAGGTGCCTGGGAGACACTCATGTCCCCGACAAGTGCACCCATTGCCGCAAACTGACTTCGAGAGCCCGGAGGGAGCGGGAGATGAAACTCCGTATGTTCATGTTCGGCAAGGCATTGCAGCCTGATCCTACCCCTCCAGCAGCCACAAAAATCTCCCAGCACAAGCGGAGAGTGGCTTCTCCGGGACCGACTGACTCACAAGCGGCAAAGCCGCCCCGGGCGCGATCCCTCCCTGTGGCAGCTTCAACCCCGGCAGCGGCATCTAAAGTGACCCCCGGGGGGTCCACACGACTCCCGGGGAACGGCACAAAGGAGCCCTCATCGTCTAGAGCCAGAGCGGCTTCAGCACCAACACCGGGAGCGGAGCCGCAATTGAAGAGCAAGCCGGCAGCGGCTTCAGTTTCCCGCGCCTTGAAACTGACAAGCGCGCCGGCACCGCAACTGACCAGCGTCCCGGCACCGGCTTCAGCGGCTTCAACGGCGCCCGGGGGATCGGCGCCTGTCTCCCCTGTCCCGGCGGTGACGTCGGCACCGTCTTCCCCAGCACCGAGACCTGAGGCAGAACACGCTAATGTCTCAGGCTCGGCACCTTTGTCAACTCCGGCACCGGGCGTCCTGCTGGCACCGGCGTTAGATCAGCAGCAGCTGGCCTCTCCGGCACCGTCCCGACCTCAATCAGTGACTGGTTCCCCTATACCTCGGGGTACAGATCAGACTCCAACACATAGGAAGTCATTATCAAAGACCCATCACAGACACAGGTCTTTTTCCCCACCTGCTTCACCAAGAGGGCGGAGTCGCTATCACGACTATTTTTCCCCCACTCGGATGATGTACAGTCGGCATGGTTATAGGGATGCGGTGTATTTGGATGCACATCGATCCCGTTCACGATCCCGATCGCCCTCCCGTCTCTCGAGATACGGATCGGGGAGGAGCTCCCCCTGCCGCGTTTATTATATCCAGCATGATAGCGCACATTCTTCCCGATACCCCTCTCCGTCACGCTCTGAACGTTGCTGTGACCGATATCATAGATCGTATGACGAACACCTCTACCGTCATCGTTCACCTTTATCACATAGAGGGTCTTCTCACATCTGCCAATCACCGTTAACGGGCTACTCACACCACAAATCACAATCACTACACTCACCTTCTCCAGCCAAAAGCTCAACAATTCAATTAGACCAATCCGAACCAGAGGAGGGTCAACTATCAGAAACGGAGGACCCTAAACCGGAAACTTCCCCGGCGGACTGCCCATCGTCTTCCCCGGATGAAGCAATTTGCCCAGCTGAAATCTCCCCACCGGACGATCTGAAACATTTCCAGGATCTCTTCAAGCGAGTGGCAGACACACAAGACATCCAATTAGCAGATGTGCCTGTTAAGAGACATCGCCTTCTCAAGAATATACGCCCTCAACAACGTGCGAAAGTAGCGCTACCAATCGATGAGGCGATTATGGAAGTAGCGGACGACATATGGCAAACCCCAACATCAATTGCACCTACAAGTAAAAAGGCTGATAGAAAATATTTTGTTCCAGCGAAGGGGTTGGACTTTTTGTTTAATCACCCCCAACCCAATTCACTAGTAGTGGATGCAGCGCAACGTAGGAGTAAGGCGCCACAGTACAGAAATCCCCTTTCAGACAAGGACAATAAAAAATTGGATATATTTGGGAGGAAAGTGTACTCGTCAGCTACACTCTTACTTCGCATTGCGAATTACTCAGCCCACCTATCAAACCATAATTTTGATAATTACTCCAAATTAGCGGATTTATTGCACCATCTCCCAGACACCAAGAAGCCACTCCTGAAAGTGATAGTGCAGGAAGGGTACACATCGTGTAGCGCTGCGCTCCAGATCGCTATGGATGTGGCTGACACAGCAGCTCGGGCCGCT
Organism: Pelodiscus sinensis; assembly: GCF_052426305.1. Classification (NCBI taxonomy): domain Eukaryota; kingdom Metazoa; phylum Chordata; order Testudines; family Trionychidae; genus Pelodiscus; species Pelodiscus sinensis. The sequence goes on along the minus strand of NC_143052.1, from coordinate 28,663,410 downwards.
GCTACTGGTATAGCCATGAGGAGATCATCTTGGCTTTTGTCTGCAGGGGCACCGAAGGAGTGGCAGAGCAAGGTTGAGGATTTGCCCTTTGACAAACTTAAACTTTTTGCGGCAAACAACGATGAGGTCCTCCATTCGGGAAAAGACTCACGCACCACTTTACGTACACTGGGGATGTATACACCTTCCTTCAAACGGAGGCGTTATTTCCCATACCAACGGAGGTATGACTTCAATTTCCCTAGACAACAATCACGGCCCTTCGACAACCAGCGTCCTAGACAGCGCCCCCAGCGCAAGCGTCCACAACAGAACCGTTCGGGCAATCAACAGTCTACTAAGCAACAGATTTGACTTGCTTGTCGAGGATACAAACCAATCTTCCATAGTCAATGCGGAAATTCACCATCTTTTTCACCATCGTTTACGCTCTTTTTACCACCATTGGTCTACGATCACCACAGACAGATGGGTGCTAGAGGTAGTTCAATCCGGCCTCTCCATCCCTTTTCTCTCTATTCCCCCTACCACTCCCCCCTCCCCGTCCCTCTTCAGGGACCCCTCTCATGAGAATCTATTGGAGCAAGAAGTTCAACGTTTGCTCAACATCGGGGCGATAGAGAGAGTTCCCAAGCAGTTTTGGGGGAAAGGCTTTTACTCCCGTTATTTCCTCACACCAAAGAAGTCGGGAGGATGGAGGCCCATCCTGGACCTTCGAAGACTAAACCGGCACCTTCGAAAGCAGCGTTTCAAGATGGTAGCTTTATCGACCATTCTGCCGTCGTTGAACGAAAAAGATTGGTTTGCAGTCCTCGACTTGCAAGACGCTTATTTCCACGTAGAGATTCACGTGGCACACAGACGCTTCCTTCGGTTCCAACTGGGGAGCGAACATTACCAGTACAGGGTTCTTCCATTCGGCCTGGCATGTGCCCCCAGGGTCTTCACCAAGATGCTAGCAGTGGTCGCGGCCCACCTACGCAGGTTAGGGGTGACGATATTTCCCTACTTGGACGATTGCCTTCTAAAAGGCACGACCTACACGGAAACGTGTCATATGGTTCGGACAGTGTCCGACGAGTTTGCTACCCTGGGTCTTCTCATAAATTTGAAGAAGTCAACACTAGTTCCATCCCAAAATCTCATGTTCATAGGTGCACGCCTCGATTCAACCACGGCTCGCGCGTATTTACCGATGGAACGTTTTACAATTATCAAGGAATTGGTGCACACGGTGGTCCACGCTCCAACGATTCCCACACGTGTCTGTTTACAACTGTTGGGGCATATGGCGGCTGCCACCATCGTCGTGCCCAACGCAAGGTTACGTTTTCGTTGCCTCCAACACTGGTTAGCCACGGTCTACATCCCGTTGAAACACGGTATCCACAGACCTCTAGTGGTGCCGCAGTATGTCCGGGAATCCCTCCAGTGGTGGGTCAACCTGACCAATCTCCTCATGGGCGTTCCATTTCATCGTCCCCAACCTACTATACAAATAACGACAGATGCCTCCCTCATAGGCTGGGGAGCCCACATGGGCAATCTCACGGTCCAGGGACGGTGGTCGACAAGAGAAATGCTTTTGCACATCAATGTGCTAGAATTGAGAGCGGTGCGACACGCGTGCAGGCATTTTCAGTCACGCATTCGAAATACAACCACAAGGATTTTAACAGACAACATGGCGACTATGTTTTATATAAACAAGCAAGGAGGGGCGCGATCCCGTTCTCTTTGCACGGAGAGCATCCGTTTATGGAATTGGTGTATTACCAACAACACTGTTCTAACAGCTTCCTACCTGCCGGGTACCGACAATGTAGTAGCGGATTCTCTCAGCAGGCGCTTTCCACACGACCACGAGTGGGAGATTCACTCGGACATACTGAATCGCATCTTCGGTCGGTGGGGATTTCCAGCGATAGACCTGTTTGCGACAGAACTCAATTCGAAATGTCCCAATTATTGTTCAAGAGCCGGGATAGGACGCCATTCGCTGGGGGACGCCTTCCTGCTCCATTGGGGGACGTCGTTACTGTATGCTTTCCCACCAGTAGTGTTAATTCCCAGAGTTCTCGAAAAGATCAACGTAGACAAAGCTCGGGTAATTCTTCTCGCGCCAGCATGGGCTCGCCAGCCTTGGTTCTCAACGCTTCACCAGATGTCAGTGAGAGTGCCATATCCTCTACCTTCCCTTCCGAATCTGTTGACCCAGGACAACGGATTCCTCAGTCACCCGCGACCGGAGGTCCTACACCTCACTGCGTGGATGCTGACTGGTTTGCCGATTCCGAGCAATCCTGCTCCCAACGAGTCAAACAAGTGTTGATGCATAGCCGGAAACAATCTACTCGTATTGCTTACACAGCTAAGTGGGCAAAGTTCCAAACCTGGTGTGCAGACAATAAAGTGGACTCGCGTTCTGCACCTTTACCTTGTGTACTGGACTATCTCTTGCAACTTCATGACAACGGTTTGACAATTGCATCGCTACGGGTGCATCTGGCAGCAATTAATGCATTCCATCATAGGGTTGGCGATAGTTCGTTGTTTGCTCACCCCACTACGAAGAGATTTCTGAAGGGGCTCTTGAATCTCCATCCCCCGCGGAGACCTCCCCCCCCCGCATGGAATCTGGACCTGGTCCTACAAACTTTGACTCGTCCCCCTTTCGAGCCCTTAGCAACAGTAACACTACACTTACTTACGCTCAAACTGGTTTTTCTCCTAGCCCTCACCTCAGCTCGCAGAGTGAGTGAGATAGCAGCCTTCATGGCTTCTCCGCTATACACAGTTTTCTCGAAAGAATCAGTAACCTTGAGGACCCACCCAGCTTTTATTCCGAAGGTGTCTTCTGAATTCCACATAAATGAACCGGTGGTCTTACCGTGCTTCTTTCCAAAACCTCATACCTCAACTCAAGCAGCGCACTTACATACTCTAGACGTGAGAAGGGCATTGGCGTTCTACATCGACAGAACACGGGGCTTTAGGAAAACAGACCGTCTGTTGGTTGCGATAGCGGGCCACTCAAAAGGACAGCCTTTAACTTCTCAGCGCATTTCTAAGCTCATAGTCTTATGTATATCGATGTGTCATTCGCTGCGAGGGAAGCCTCTCCCCTCTCGCCCTAAAGCTCATTCAACTAGGGCAGTGGCTGCCACTACGGCCTTCCTCAGTGGAGTGTCATTTCGCGACATTTGTAGAGCAGCAACATGGTCTTCATATGAAACTTTTATAAAACATTACGCTATAGTAGAACACTTTGCTTCAGATTTCTCCGTGGCTACAGCAGTACTAAACCGTGCTGATAGTCTTGGTTCCGGAGCGCTGTGATTCTGCTCTATGTACTGCTCTGAAGTCACCTAGAGTGGAGCACCCACGGGGCCACTCGAAGAAGAAAGAGAAGTTACTCACCCTGTGAAGTAACGATTGTTCTTCGAGATGTGCCCCGTGGGTGCTCCATGACCCGCCCTTCCTCCCCGCTCCGGGAAAATTTCTCTTCTTGTTGTCTCTTTCAGATGAGCGGATGAGAGGAACAGACGGTTGCCGGCTCGCGCGCGGCTGATCAAAGGCGCGAACGCTATCCTGGTGAATCACACATGCGCGAGCCGGCGGGAGCACGGCTATGAAAAGTCTCCGAGCTGCGGCGCCGGGACGGGACCCGACACCTAGAGTGGAGCACCCACGGGGCACATCTCGAAGAACAATCGTTACTTCACAGGGTGAGTAACTTCTCTTTTCATCAGTATATCTTTCCTAATGTGTATTACACTAAAGCAAAATCCTATTGAAGACAATGCTAAGAGGAAGTAGGCAGTAATTTTTTTATTGAAAATGTAGCAAAAAGATCTTAAAGAGTGTTTACGCCTATCAGTGTGGGTTCTTTTTACATGTTGGATTTGACCTTGTCTGACCATTTTTTATTCATATTCACAAATAAATCCCAGGAAAATTAATCTCACCTCATTTGAAGAATTGAGAGTTTTATTAAACATTTCCGTCTGTATCAAGATAATCAAGAGATTATTAAAGAAGATTTCTTTTGTACTTTAGTGAATGACCTGATTCCAATCAAACTGGGGACTGTTTGGAAGAATTTTGTTTGTGCTTAATTGTATCAGAAGAAAAAGAAAGATGAAATTCTCATGATGAAATGTTGCTTGGTTTGCTTCACCCATTTCTTGATGAAGAGAATAATTTGATTTGGAAGATGATGTGCTTCCATCCATTGTCCTGAGAAATACAAAATTACAGAAATGGACAACAGATACAGGCAGTCCCCGGGTTATGTACAAGATAGGGATTATAGGTTTGTTCTTAAGTGGAATCTGTATGTAAGTCGGAACTGGCGTCCAGATTCAGCCGCTGCTGAAACTGACCGCCAGTTCTGACTTACATACAGAATCAACTTAAGAACCCCAGGCGTCCCCAAGTCAGCTGCTGCCGAAACTGATCAGCAGCTGATTCCAGGAAGCCTGGGGCAGACCAACTCTGCCTGGGGCTTCCTGTAGTCAGCGCTGGTCAGTTTCAGCAGCGGCTGACTTGGAGACGCCTGGGGCGGTGCTGCTGGGTTGGTCCAGTAGCGCCGCTCCTCAGCGCTACTGGACCAACCCAGCAGCACCCCAGCTGCTCTGTCCCAGGCGTCCTGATTCAGCCGCTGCTGAAACTGACCAGCAGCGGCTGAATCAGGACGCCTGAGGCAGAGCAGCTGGGGTGCTGCCGGGTTGGTCCAGTAGTGCCCAGAGCGGCGCTGCGGGACCAACCGGCAGCGCCCCAGCTGCTCTGCCACAGGTGTCTGGAGAAAAGCCTATTCTGCTGGGCTGCTCCGCTGCCGGCTTCCCCGAGGCTTTGCCTCGCTGCCCGAGCCCCCCCGTGGCTTTGCTCCACATCTTCCTGGTCTGCAGACCAGGGAGACGCGGAGAAAGCCCCAGAGTACACGGGCGGCAGGACCGCAAGGTCCCGCAGTCCGTGTCCTCCGGGGGAGCCCCTTTCGTAACTGCGGATGCGACATAAGTCGGATCCACGTAAGTCGGGGACTGCCTGTACTATGTGTTCCATTATAGATGTATGTATTCATGTGACAAATATGGTTACTTTCATACTTTTCAAGCCTGGATATTGGCCATAAGAGATTTGGGGTTCTCCTACTACTTTTATTTTGTGTTTTGTGTAAGAAGTCATGAAGTAGCCCAACTTTTTATTGGATCCCTGTTGAGCAGGTATGCCTCTGGGTTGCTGGGGATAGTGTTTTTGTAGTTGCTTATATGATAAGTTTGGAATAATTTGGGTATGTACATTTACGTTCTGTATTTGTAGTTTGTGGTTTTATGTCCTGAATTTTTCTTCAAATAATACACACACTAGATTATATTCCTACTACATTAAACAGATGTTTTGTCTTAGCAACTTTCATGATTCATGTTTGTGAGTGTTAAGTTTTATAGCCCTTTGTATTTTCAGATAGTTGATTTTGAATGTTATTCAGGACCAGGTGGCAAGTACTGAATGTATCTTTAACATACTGTGTTAAAATATCTAGTTGTATTTGAGGAAAGAATTATGAAAATCTTTACAGAAGTTATTTACAAGGAGTATTTCCTGAACAGTTTATTTCAATGTATTTTTAGACTCTTGAGGGAGAAGGGAATTTACTTCTAAGGTTTTAAAAATTTAGTTAGGTGAGATGTATAATGAGGTCTGCTTCTTTACAATTGTATGTAATGTTGGGCTTGAAACTTAAAGAACATAAATCACAAGGCGAAGAAAAAATGATGTAATATGTCTAACACTTTATCTTACATATGCTAAAGCTTATTCAGACTGAAGCAAAGAAAGCAAAACATTTTGAATTTTACACAACAAAAATGAAAAATATAATTCAACTCTTTGAACATTTGTGAAAACACAAACAGGAAGTGATCAGATGTTTTGATACAGGTGGAGTCTGTATGAGCTGTTATTTCTCAGGATCTTAATAAAAATCTATAGAATCTGAAGATTAGTGGGAGGATAAAACTGAGTGTTTAAAATAGAAATCTCTAGATTTTTTTTATCTTTTTGAAAGGAACACAGTTGTGGTTGGTAAGGCCAAAATTTGACCTTCTGTGGTTTTATGTACATGCTTGCGAAGTCCATGCATCTCCTTTTAAGTCAAATACCCAGTTCTCTTTTTAAATACAAAACAATCAAGGTTTTTATAGCTTAATAGATTCCCAGGCCAGAAGGGACCATTGTAATGATCTAGTCTAACTTCCTGTGTAACACAGGCCAGAGAACTTCTCCAAAATAATTCCTAGAACAGATCATTAGGGAAAAATCCAATCTCAATTTAAAAATGATCAGTGATAGAGAATCCACCATAACCTTTCGTAAATTGTTTCTCTGATTAGTTTCTCTCACTGTTAAAAACGTACACTTTATTTCCAGTCTAACTTTGTCTACCCTTACATTTCAGCTCTTAGATCATGTCATACCTTTTTTTCCCCTAGGTTGAAGACCCTATTAAAAATATTTTTTGTTCTTCGTGTAGTGTCCCTGTGGGTGCTCCGTCCTCATGCTGGCAACCGGAGGTTTTCTAGCACTGTCCACTGCGCACGCGCCATGGTGTCCCCTCGTGCCATTGGTGTCCATTAGGTGTGCGTGCAGTGTGGCTCCCTCAGTTCCTTCTCTACCGACCTTAGCAGCAGATGGAGCTTCTTTCCTTCCCACTATTCTACAGAGGGAAAAAAAGGTTAATTCCCCTTAGTTTCCTCACATTTCCAAGTTTTAAGCCCCCCCCATCCAATCCTACCCCTCCAAAAATAAATATATATATATTTCTGTTGACCAGCCACTTTTCATCGCGCCTAATGCCAGGGTCTCCCAGCTTCAAGAGGCGTGAATCTTGCCGGGATGACGGGATGTCTCTGACGGGCATTCTGCGTGTATAAAGTGCCTTGGAGAATTGCACCAAACACAAAAGTGCCCTCACTGCTCCAAATTGACGGCCATAACACACCACGACCACGCTACCAGACTACACACCTTCCTCTATGAAAGGTCTCTCCAGCCATCTTCAGAGGACACAACAGCTGCCTCAAAATCACCATCCGAGCCGAAAGCTATGGACAGATTACGTCCCTCTACTTTTTCTGGGAAGTCTGTCTCAGAAACATGTCTATCTTCAGCCCGATCCTTACCTTCAGCATCGATTGTCCTGAGGGTCATCACCATGGACAGGCCCAGCAGATCGGGCACAGCACCGCCCAAGATGCCAGCACCACATAAGAGTGCGCATTCGGAGCCCAAACTAAAACAAGCGGCACCGATGGCACTGTCTGTCCAACACAAATGCTGCTCGGCACCGGCGTGGCACCTAAGAGACCCCGTGCCAATATGCTGCCTCTGGACCAATCAGCACTGTCTACTCCCACTTCAGAGAGCAATACAAAAACCTCAGTACTGTCCCAGGAGCATCGACAGCATGATTGGTGCACTCTTGCAGGTCGCCGAATGTGTCTCGTTCCCGGAGTGAAGCCAGCACTGAGCCACACAGCCGTTTTTCTTCCCAGCACTCCAGCCAGGCACACAGAGCCCTATCCTGGGATACTGGGCCTGCTACCTATGCATCATTATACATATCCACCACCCTCTTACCGGGTACAATGGCTGTCATGGGAGTTACGTGCTCATGTGGAGAGTCATCACATTGCACCTTCCAGAACATCCAGGGAACCAGCTTGTTCTCCTCAACCCTCTGCTTCAATGACAATGCTTATGTCCCCGGTCCAGACTGAGATGGAGGATGCTTTGTTGGTGGGCGAAGAGAGGACCTCTGTCCATAATTTGTCATCCTCACCAGATGAGGCAGTAATTTCCACCACCTGCCATCGACGGCCGACTCGAAGTTCCAAGAAATTTTTAAAAGGGTAGCTTTGGCTCAGGAGTGAGACTTGCAGGAAGTTCAAGAAAAGCAGTATCGTCTCTTGCAAACCTTGCAACCTCTTACCTCCTCCAGAATTGCCCTCCCCATGAACGAGGCTATTATGGACAACATCTGGCAGACCCCGGCATCCCTCACTCCAACCAATAAGAGAGCAGTTTGAAAATATTTCATCACACCAAAGGGAATGGATTTTCTTGTTACTCACCCTCCACCAAACTCCCTGGTAGTCGATTCTGTTAGACACAGAACCAAACAGCCAAACATTAGATCAATGCCATACAAGTACCACAAAAAAATGTACATTTTGGGCCACAAAGTATGTTCCTCAGCCACTCTGCTTCTCAGAGCAGTGAATTACACCATCATGTTAACAGATTATGATTACTCTAATTATTCCAAAATCCAAACACTGACACAATACTTACCCGAACATAAGAGTCCTATTCTCTTCAACATTATGCGGGAGGGCCATACAGTTTCTCACATGGCACTACAGTCCGCAATGCATGTGGTAGCCACAGCTGCACGCATCACTAACTCAGCAATTGTGATGTGGAGAATATCTTGCCTCCAAGCATCGAGTATACCTAGGGATTTTCAGCAGAAAGTCGAAGACCTACAATTTGATAAGACCAATCTCTTTCTGCAAAAACCGACGAAGTACTTCACTCGACGAAGGACTCTTGAACCACCCTCCAGACTCTGGGGATAAACATGCCCCTATTTAAGAGAGCCAGATATAACAATTATCAAAGACCCAGAGAGCCATACAGATAGCAACCAAGATATTATGTCAGACAAAAGCAAAGACCCCAGCGACGAAGGCTTCAACCCCAGCAACAACATCCAAACAGCAAATTTGAAGGTTTGATCAGGGGCCAGAAAGACACACACCTTGTGATTACACCATCAGCCAACCATTCACAATTGAATCACTGCCTCTGCCCTTTCTTTCAATAATGGGCTCAAATAACATTGGACAAATAGATCCTAGAGCTCATCCACCATGGTTACTCCATCCCTTTCATTTCTCTTCCTCCTCCCCACCCATCCTACCCATCCCTCTTCAGGAACCTCTTTCACGAGACCCTCCTCGAGTAAGAGGTGCTTTACCTCTTCCGCTTAGGCGCCATAAAACTGGTACCAACAGAGTTCCATGGCCGAGGGTTCTCCTCAACTGATTTTCTGACACAGAAAAAGAATGGAGGGTGGAAGCCCATTCTAGATTTACAGAAGCTCAACAAATACATCGCTTACCAATGATTCAAGATGATGACCCTAGCATTGGATCAAGGAGACTGGCTTTCAGTTCTCAACCTTGTGTATTTCCACATAACAATCCATCCCATCCACAGATGTTTTCTATGATTCACAGTTGGCCGTCACCATTACCAATACTGAGTGCTCCCGTTTGGCCTATCAACAGCTCCCAGAGTGTTTTCCAAAACTCTAGGGCTACATCTAGACTGGCATGATTTTCCAGAAATGCTTTTAACGGAAAAGTTTTCTGTTAAAAGCATTTTTGGAAAAGAGCGTCTAGATTTGCACGCCGATTTTCCGCAAAAGCACTTTTTGCGGAAAAGTGTCCGTGGCCAATCTAGACGCACTTTTCCGCAAAAAAGCCCCGATCGCCATTTTCGCGATCAAGGCTTTTTTGCGGAAAAGAAATCTCTGCTGTCTATACTGGCCCTTTTGCGCAAAAGTCTTTCGGAAAAAGACTTTTGCCCGAACGGGAGCAGCATAGTATTTCCACAAAAAGCACTGATTTCTTACAGTAGGAAGTCAGTGCTTTTGCGGAAATTCAAGCGGCCAGTGTAGACAGCTGGCAAGTTTTTCCGTAAAAGCGGCTGATTTTCCAGAAAAACTGGCCAGTCTAGACACAGCCTAGCTATTGTAGTGGCATGCCTACGTCCTCAGGAGTCATAATATTTCCATATTTAGACGATTGTCTCATAAAAGGCACATCCCTCCTACAGACAAAACACACGACCAAGACTACCACAAACCTTTTGCTCTGCCTCAGTTCCCGTATGAACTACAAAAAATCCACACACTGTCCCACACAGGCACTGGAATTTATAGGAGTACACATCTATAACATCACAGCCAAAGGAACTTTACCCATGCACAGATTCAACACCCTATGCAACCTCATAGCGGTAGCACAAACAATCTCTACCATGACAGTTCACAGATGCCTAAAAATTTTGGGCCACATGGCCGCCACAACCTACGCTGTCAGGCTAGTGAGGCTCCACATGAGATGCCGTCAGTCTTGGTTCGCCACACTTTACACGCCATACAGAGACTCGCTCTCCAAGTCAGTTACCATTCTGCCATGAGTCCTCAACCAGACATGGACCTTTTTGCGACCAGGGATGCTTGCTCTATCAAATGGGACGCACCGCTACTCTGTGTTCTACCCCTTCCCGTACTCCACAAGGTCATCATCAAAATAAGAACAGATTGAGCTCGCATGATTCTCATTGCACCAGCGTGATCAAGGCCAGCATGGTATCCTTACCTCTGCAGAATGACAGTGAGGGATCCATATGGTTTTCTGTTTCAACACAGTCTTCTTTCCCAGAATCATGGCGCAATTCTCAAGCTGCACAAACTCCACCTCAACACTTGGCTACTTCATGGTTTCAGGATGCTGAGAACACCTGCTCTGAAAGAGTTAAAGAAATATGTAGGGAATAATATTCAGACATACTGGGTGCAGGTGAAAACAAGCAGAGGATTGATTGGTTCACACTGCTGGTGGAGTACTCATCAGGGGTTAACCTGGTGAGCACTAACTTAACCAAAACATACATTAGATTATATAGGTAGCAGAAGGATGGAGGAGAAGTGATTTGATAGTTCTAGCAGTGGAAGTGAGATATGCACATAAGCCAATAAGCTACAAAGTTACACAGTATCTTTGCCCATTGCCAATTAAACATATTATCACTAATACAAGTAGTTATTCTTGACAAACTAAATGAACCAACATAAACAAAGGCATGTTGATGGTCATTTTGTCGGCCAGAAATATAATGCGTCTCCTGCGGGGATGGTATTGCCTTGGTGCGATCTTTGGGATCCAAGCTTATTTTCTAGGAACAAAGCAGACAATGAAAAACAATCCGCGCGGTTGTTTGGTACCGGCCTTACCAAAGTGAGGCCCTTTTGGAATGTGTTGCCAGGACGACCAGGGCCAAGTTAACTTCTGTTGGTGTGCTTCCCAGGCCTGGCCTAGTGATTTGAGTTGTCAGTTCTCAGCAAGATACCATGGACTGCCTCAGTTTACCTTACAAAATATTAATCAACAGCAGAAGAGTTTTCCACCAGGAAAACTTACCTTTACAAATGGAACAGATTCTCACAGTGGCTTAAATGTACTCACATTACACCTCCTGAGACCGCCTCTCTTCTCCTTCTGGACTACCTCTTGCACCTTAAGGAGTCTGGCCTGGTGTTAATACTACCAATGTTCATGCAGCTGCTATAGCAGTCTTCCACCGCACCCCTGATGGTGATTCTTTCCTTTCAGACCCAATCACCAAAAGATTCCTCAGTGGTCTACAAAACACTTTTCCACCATTCGTCCAGCAGTTCCCATCTGGGATCTAAATCGCGTACTCAAGAACCTGATGAAGCCACCTTTCGAGCCCTTGGCAACTTATCCTTGGTCATACCTATCTATGAAGATTTCCTTTCTAGTCATAATAACTTCCAGTAGGAGAGTGAGGGAACTAGCCACCCTCATGGTGGACCCCCCCCCCATACAGTTTTCACCAAGGACAGTGTGACCCCACCCCAAATTTCCCATGAAAGTTCTCTCTCCCTTCCACATCAAAGAATCGATACTTACCTACATTTTTCCCCAAGCCACATACTGATCCATCAAACTCAGCATGGCACACACTCGACATCCACAGAGCGCTTGCATTCTATATTGATCATACGAGAGCCTGGCAGATATCTTCTAGACTCTTCCTATCCTTTGCAGAATGCTCTAAAGGGCAGGCTGTCTCTTCTCAGAGGATCTCTAAGTGGATCTCTGCATGCATCCACACATGCTACACCATCCGCAACAAAGAACCACCAGGCACCATCACTGCCCATTACACCAGGGCCATGTCTGCTACAACCACTTTCCTCAAAAATGTACCTCGCCAGGATATTTACAATATAGCCACTTGGTCATCAGACCAAATATTTGCACATTATACTCTGGCATTTTCCATAGCAGGGTTGGCCAATCCATGATAGGCAAAGAGCCAAAATAGCTGTAAATATAGCACAAAGAGCAGGGAGAGAGAAGTTGTCAAGCAAAAAAAAAAAAAAGACTGCCCCTTTAAGAAATGTGTTTATAGGCTTTTTGACCACACCAGTCTCCTGCTGGCCGACGCCATCTTGAAGACACAATTTTTAATGGCCGTGCCGGATGGCTCCCCTGCCCTGGTGCCCATTTGCAGAGGCGGCTTCATGAGCTGCACCCTGGGAGGGGTGGAGGGGAGAGCTGCATGTGGCTTGCGAGCCACAGGTTGTCCATGGCTGCTCCTTAGCATCATCCACAGCTGTCGGACAAGCAGTATTAACCTCCGTGACAGTAACAGGGCTCCAAACCTGCCTCCACCGACTGACTACTGCTTTATAGTCACCCAGAGTAGAGCACGCATGGGGACATTACTCAAAGAAAAAGAGGGAGTTACTAACCTTGTGCAGTAATGGTGGTTCTTTGAGATGTGTGTCCCCGTGCACTACCTTCCCTCCTTCCCCTGCTTTGGACCCCATGCTTTACTAGCACGGGTAGAGAAGGAACAGCACCTAATGGACACTAATGGCATGAGGGGGTTTTATGTCGGACACTGCTAGAAAAATCTCCAGTCATCAGCATGAAGACGCACCAGCACCCAGAGTGGAGCACCCACAGGGGGGATACATCTTGAAGAACCACTGTTACTGTACAACGTGAGTAACTCCCTCTTCCCCATGTAGGTGCTTATAGATTGTGTCTCTCCTTTACTGAGTTTAACAAAGAGAAGATTGAGATTGAGTCTATTCTATAAGGCATGTTTTCTAATCCTTTAATCATTCTTCTCTGAACCCTCTGCAATTTAACATCCTTCTTCTCCTGACCCCTCTTACAGTGGTTCATCAGTATGCATCTGAAAATAGGATAAGGCGGATTAAAAAAATTATAATTATGGAATGCACACAAGTGTCACCTTTTAAACAAAATAATTGTATCTGCCTCAAAAATTTATCACCTATCTCCCAGAATTGTATTCTCCAAGTTGAAGCTACCTTGACTTATGATGACTGTCAACCATGACATAAGGCACAGTACTAATAAGCTGAAACTTTTCCTTCTGACATTTCAGCAACTCTCTGTCCAGTGAAGAAATTGCTGCTTTTATCTTTAATCATTTAAATAACCCCTGTTACTCTTGACAAGACATATAGATCTCAGTTGGGAGTGGGCTTCAAATAGCCATTCACCTCTTGCTGAGATAGAGCAGGATGTTTTCTCAGTCTTCTCTCTGTCTAACCTCATCTATTTAGGTTCTTATTTTGATGCCCATATCACCATTGTATCTGACCATCTCCCAAGAGTAGGATAGACAACAGTGATTTCTCTCTCTCCCTCCTGTGGCTGGTGTGGAAGCTAAAGAGATCAACTTCTTTGAGCCATGGGATAAAGGGAACACAGGATTCCTGATTCTTACATTTGCCCCTTAACCATAAAGTTAACTTTCCTGTCTTGTGTTAGGTAATGGAAATATAGCTTTGTGTGACTATGCCCTGTGAGGGAAGACTTGAAAGAATTAGGTTTGTTTAGTTTAGAAAAGAGAAGACTGAGGGGACATAACAGCTTCCAAGTACCTAAAAGGGTGTTAAAAGAAGGAGACAAAATATTTTTAACTTCTGATAGGACAAGAAGCAAAAGGGCTTAAATTGCAGCATCAGAGGTTTAGGTTGGAAAAGGAAAAACTTGCTAACTGGGCATGGTGATTAAGCACAGCATCTTAGGGATGTTGTTGTAGAATCTCCACCTTTGAAGCTATTTAAGAGCAGGTTATATAAACATCGGTCAGGGATGATCTGGTCCTGCTGTGAGGGCAGGGGGATTGGGCTTGATGACCTCCCGAGGTCTCTTCCAGTTTCAGAATTGTATGATTCTATGACCATTGTTTCCTGATTTGTTTTCTGATCCCATTCGTGTAAGTCTGTGTGTTTCTCTGAAAAAAAAAAAAAAAAACGTTTTGCAAGAATAAGAAGTTGTAGCAATTTTTCCTTTGAGGTCAGCTCACTAGTTTAGACTTTCTGGAGATAGAAGTGATACTTCAGACCTCTGCACTATCAGGTACTTTGGGACTATCAACAGTATTTGTGGAACTCTTAAAGAGCGGAATGCAGATATTCATGAGTAGAGTTCTGGGACTCTTGTAGTTAAGTTCCTAGGCTGGGATGCAGATAATAATAGAATCATAGAACACTAGAACTGGAAGGGACCTCGAGAAGTCATCGAGTCCAGTCCGTAGTCCCCTGCCCCCACAGCAGGGCCAAGCACTGTCTAGATCAGGCCTGCACTACTCGGAAAGCGACGAGGACCATATTACTCCAACGAAAACAGCTGCGGACTGCAAGTAGGGATGCTCTCCCCAAAAATACCAAACATGCGGCTAAAAATTTTTGAGCCAAAAAAACCAAAAACAACCCATGTGTCTCCCCTGGTCTCTTGGCATTTGTCTCTCCTTCAACCTGCCCCTTGGTGTCTTCTCCTTTCTCCTAACCTGCCCCATTCCCTTCAGCACAAGCCCCTTACCCTCCCCTACATGGCTTCTGCCTTTTTGAATACAGTGGTCGCTGGCTGTGACGTCACAATGCCATGCAAGCATCCTGGCATCTGCTGGCATCCTGTCCTCTGGCTCGCGCCCCCTCTCCTCGTGTGGGAGCTGCACACAGGCAGCCCAGTGGCAAGACTCACTGCACTTCCCCATCCCCGGCGGCGCTCCGCTTCTCCGCCTGGCCGTTGGATCGGATGGGGCCACACTGCCCGTAGTTGTCACAGGCCGCACAGTGAGCCCCTGCAGGCCACATGTTGTGCAGACCTGGTTTAGATCATCCCTGACAAGTGTCTGTCTAACCTGCTCTTAAGTATCTCCGGTGATGGAGATTCCACAACCCCCCTAGACAACTTATTTCAGTGTTTAACCACCCAGACAGTTAGGAAGTTCTTCCTAATGTCCAACATAAACCTCCCTTGCTTCAATTTAAGCCCATTGCTTCTCATCCTATCCTCAGAGGCCAAGGAGAACAATTTTTCTCCCTCCTCCCTATAACACCCTTTTAGATACTTGAAAACCACTATCATGTCCTCTCTGTCTTCTCTTTTCTAAACTAAACAAGCCCAGTTCTTTCAGTCTTCCCTCACAGCTCATGTTTTCTAGACCTTTAATCATTTTTGTTACTCTTCTCTGGACCTTCTCCAATTTCTCCACATCTTTCTTGAAATGTGGTGCTCAGAACTAGACACAATACTGTAATTGAGGCCTAATCAGCGCAGAATAGAGTGGAAGAATGACTTCTCATATCTCTTGCTCACAAACACCCCTGTTAATGCATCCCAAAATCATGTTCGCTTTTTTTGCAACAGCGTCATACTGTTGATTCATATTTAGCTTGTGGTCCTCTATGATCCCTACATCCCTTTCTGCAATACTCCTTCCTAGACAGTCACTTCCCATTCTGCATGTGTGAAACGGATTGTTCCTTCCTAAGTAGAGTACTTTGCATTTGTCCTTATTAAACTTCATCTTATTTACCTCAGACCATTTCTCCAGTTTGTCCAGATCATTTTGAATTATGACCCTATCCTTCAAAACAGTTGCAACCCCATCCAACTTGGTATTATCTGTAAACTTAACAGGTGTACTCTCTATGCCATCATCTAAATCATTGATGAAGATATTGAACAGAACCGGCCCCAAACAGACTCCTGTGGAACCCACTTCTTGGGTTTTCAGTTCTTGGTACCCCACTATCCTTGAGTTCTCAGTTCTGTTCTTCCTCTGACTCAGACTTCATGTGAAACCTTGAGCATATTATGTAATGTGTCTGTGCCCAAGTCTCTGCTCTATAAGAGGGAGATAATATTATTTTTCTTTCTCATATGGATGCTGTGAAAATAAATCCATTGATATTTGTGAGGCATTCAGATAGTAAAATGTATCATAGGGGTAGCCGTGTTAGTCTGAATCTGCAAAAGCGGGGAGGAGTCCTGTGGCATCTTATAGACTAACCGAAGTGTTGGAGCATAAGCTTTTGTGGGCAAAGACCCACTTCGTCAGATGCAACTGATGTTTTTAATGAAGTAAATACTCATGGAAACTGCGTAATCATGGGAGATTTCTACTTTCCAGATATAGACCGGAGAACAAGTGCTAGTAGTAATAATAGGGCTCAGATTTTCCTAGATGTGATAGCTGATGAATTCCTTCATCAAGTAGTTGCTGAACCAACAAGGGGGGATGCTATTTTAGATTTGGTTTTGGTGAGTAGCGAGGACCTCATAGATGAAATGGTTGTAGGAGACAACCTTGGCTCGAGTGATCATGAGCTAATTCAGTTCAAATTAAATGGAAGGTTAAACAAAAAAAAATCTGAGACTATGGTTTTTGATTTCAAAAGGGATAACTTTAATAAATTACGGAAATTAGTTAGGGAAGTTGATTAGACTAAAGAAATTATGCGTCTTGCGGTGGAGGAGGCCTGGAATTATTTTAAGTTAAAGTTGCAGAAGCTGTCAGAAGCCTGTATTCCAAGAAAAGGGAAAAAATTTATAGGCAGGTGTGTTAGACCAAGCTGGATGAGGAAGCATCTCAGAGAGGTGATTAAGAAAAAGCATATAAGGAGTGGAAAATGGGAGGGATCAGTAAAGAAAGCTACCTTATTGAGGTTAGAGCATGTAGGGGAAAAATGAGAAAGAAAGGCTAAAAGTCAGGTAGAGTTGGACCTTGCAAAGGGAATTAACACCAATAGTAAAAGGTTTTATAGCCATATAAATAGGAAAAAAACAAAAAAAGAAGTAGTAGGACCGCTAATTACTAAGGATGGAGTGGAGGTTAAGGATAATCTAGGAATGGCCCAATATTTGAAGAAATACTTTGCTTCAGACTTTAATGAGGCTGATGAAGAGCTTAGGGATAATGGTAACATAACAAATGGGACTAAGGACATGGAGGCTGATATTACCATATCCGAGGTAAAAGCCAAACTTAAACAGCTTAATGGGAGTAAATCGGGAGGCCCGGATAATCTTCATCCAAGAATATTAAAGGAACCGGCACATGAAAATGCAAGTCCATTAGCAAAATTTTTTAATATCTCTAAACTCAGGGTTTGTACCATTTGACTGGAGAATTGCTAATATAGTTCCTATTTTTAAGAAAGGGGAAAAAAAGCGACCCGGGTAACTATAGGCCTGTTAGTTTGACATCTGTAGTATGGAAGATCTTGGAAAAAATTTTGAAGGAGAAAGTAGTTAGAGACATTGAGGGTAATGGCAATTGGGACAAATTACAACATGGTTTTACAAAAGATAGATCGTGGCAAACCAACCTGATCTCCTTTTTTGAGAAAGTAACAGATTTTTTAGATAAAGGAAATGCAGTGGATCTAATCTACCTCGACTTTAGTAAGGCATTTGATACAGTACCACATGGGGAATGATTGGTTAAATTGGAAAAGATAGGGATTAATATGAAAGTTGAGAGGTGGATAAGCAACTGGTTAAAGGGGAGACTACAGCAGGTCATATTGAAAGGTGAACTGTCAGGATGGAGGAACGTTACGAGCAGAGTTCCTCAGAGATCATTTTTGGGCCAATTTTATTTAATCTTTTTATCTCTGACCTTGGCACCAAAAGTGGAAGTGTCCTGATAAAATTTGCAGATAACACAACATTGGGAAGTATTGCCAATTCAGAAAAGGATCGGGATATCATACAGGAAGATCTGGATGACCTTGTAAATTGGAGTGATAGCAATAGGATGAGATTTAATAGTGAGACGTGTAAGGTTATACGTTCAGGGATTAATAACAAGAATTTTAGTTATAAGCTGGGGATACATCAGTTGGAAGTAACGAGGAGGAGAAGGACCTCGGAGTCCTGGTTGATTATAGGATGACTATGAGCTGCCATTGTGACATGGCCGTGAAAAAGGCTAATGTGGTCTTGGGATGTATTAGGCGAGGTATTTCCAGTAGGGATAAGGAGAAGTTAGTGCCATTATACAAGGCATTGGTGAGACCCCATTTGGAATACTGCGTGCAGTTCTGGTCTCTCATGTTTAAGAAGGAGGAATTCAAACTGGAACAGGTACAAAGAAGGGCCACTAGGATGATCCGAGGAATGGAAAACCTGTCTTATGAAAGGAGACTCAAGGAGCTTGGCTTGTTTACCTTAACCAAAAGAAGGCTGAGGGGGACATGATTGCACTCTTTAAATATATTAGGGTATGTCTACACTACCCCGCTAGTTCGAACTAGCGGGGTAATGTATGCATACCGCACTTGCAAATGAAGCCCGGGATTTGAATTTCCCAGGCTTCATTTGCATAAGCCGGGCGCCGCCATTTTTAAATCCCGGCTGGTTCGAACCCCGTGCCGTGCGGCTACATGCGGCACGAACTAGGTAGTTCGGACTAGGCTTCCTAGTTCGAACTACCGTTACTCCTCATTCCACAAGGAGTAACGGTAGTTTGAACTAGGAAGCCTAGTCCGAACTACCTAGTTCGTGCCGCGTGTAGTCGCGCGGCAAGGGGTTCGAACCAGCCGGGATTTAAAAACGGCGGCGCCCGATTTATGCAAATGAAGCCCGGGAAATTCAAATCCCGGGCTTCATTTGCAAGTGCGGTATGCGTACATTACCCCGCTAGTTCGAACTAGCGAGATAGTGTAGACATACCCTTAGAGGGATAAATACCAGGGAGGGAGAGGAATTATTTAAGCTTAATACCAATGTGGACACAAGAACAAATGGATATAAGCTGGCTAGTAGGAAGTTTAGACTTGAGATTAGACGAAGGTTTCTAACCATTAGAGGAGTGAGGTTCTGGAACGGCCTTCCAAGGGAAGTAGTGGGGGCAAAAGATCTATCTGGTTTCAAGATTAAACTAGATGGGTTTATGAAGGGGATGGTTTGATGAGATAACATGATCTTGGTAACTAATTGACCATTCATTATCAGTGGTAAATAGGTCAATGGAGGAGTTACTATAGAGAACTTTCTGGGTGTCTGGCTGATGAGTCTTGCCCACATGCTCAGGGTTTAGCTGATCGCCTTATTTGGGGTCGGGAAGGAATTTTCCTCCAGGGTAGATTGGCAGAGGTCCTGGAGGTTTTTCGCCTTCCTCTGTAGCATGGGGTACAGATCACAGCTGGAGGATTCTCTGCATCTTGGGTTCTTCAGAGTATTTGAAGGCTTCAATATCTAAGATATAGGTGAGAGGATTATTTTAGGAGGGGGTGGGTGAGATTCTGTGGCCTGCACTGTACAGGGGGTCAGACTAGATGATCATAATGGTCCCTTCTGCCCTTAAAGTCTATGAGTCTATGAGCCTCCTCGCTGCTTTTGCAGATAGTAAAATGGTGATTGTGTTAGAAAATCCAATAAACAAACATAAAATAAATAACCACTTTCTGATCTAAATGAATGTAAGCTATACCTCTATAGTTTTTCATAATAATGGTTAAGACTGCCTAGCAGAGGAGCTGGGGTTGGGCTGCGTGGCAGCCCACCATGCTGGGATCTTCAGTAGGCTTCCCAGCTGGGGCCAAAAGTGGAGCCAGTGGATGACTAGGAAACTGGCAGCAGGGGGCCTCTCCTGGTCCAGAAAATTCCCTCATTCAGGACTGGTCAGGTCCTGCGGGTGCCAGACCAGGGAGGTCCAACCTTTATTTTACTTAATACATTTTAATATATTCTTACCTTAGTGCAATTTATCAGCTGGAAACAGGGAGGTGAAGAGAAAGCACCAGCTTTCTATGGAGCAGTTTAGGAACCATTGACCTGATTTTTTTCTCTGGGTCAGTGGTCTCTGACCCAAAACAGGTTTCCCACCCCTGATGTATAGAATATAAATTCAAGACTAAAAATGGTATTTACATTAAAACATTTTTATTGGATTATATCTCTATTTAAAAGAGTGGAGTTCAGAATTTTAGACCTGTTTTACCCTAATTTAAATATTTTTCAATCCTTTATCACTGTCAGAACTTTTCTAATATAGTTCCCATTAAGCAACAGTCACTACATTTCATTTACTTGGCTAAATTGGTCCTCTGGAGGAGATACGACAAAGTAGCTATCTCAATTTTTGTCTGTAATAAGGTGCTATACGAGGACACTTCATGGGAATGTAGGACATGTCTTTTAAGTAATTTTAATGTCAGGTGCTTGAACCTTGCATGAATGAGCAAGTGGCTCTTGTTAATTCCAGCGGGGATATTAGGAGGATATATTAATCCGGGCAGAGGAAATTAGAACCTAGTAAAGAGAGGTCCTGCAGGGAAAGTTCTAGGGACAAGGAAAATTGTAGGATAAAAAATAGGGTAATGTCCTAAAAACTTTTCTATTTGAATGAACAAGTTCTGTTTTGTAATATATTTATCATTGACTGGCAATTAAATGGGCATTGGGTCTAGAAGAAGGGACACTCTCAGAGGAGGGGAAAGCCCTGAGAACCAGCACTGTAGACAAGAGTTGGAAAGAACTTAAGCCACATCTAGACTATGGAAAAGATTGACTCCTTGGCAGTCGATCTTCTGGTGTTTGATGTAGCAGGTCTAGTAAAGCCCCTTGAGACACTGCACTGCTGTCTCTGATACAGGGGTGTTAAATTTTGATTAATCGAATAGTTGATGGGATTTCCATCGATTATTCGATTAGTTGATAATAAATAGCTGGGGCTCTTGTACATTTCAAAGAGGAAGTGCCAGATAGAGCCTGGGGTCAGCCTGGGATTCCCCGCTGGCCCTGGGCTCTACATAGCATTTCAGTCTTTGAAGTGTACAAGAGCCTGAGTGGGGGACTCTTCTACATTTCAAAGTTGGCCGCCTCTGTGCCCCTGCCCCCTCCCATGGAGCTGGAGCTGTGGGGAACTGGCTTTTAAGCTGGCTCCCTCCAGCAACCCTCCGCTTCCTCCCAAGCCCATTGCTGCCTCTTTGTGATAGAGGCACTAAAGGGGAGGAGGAAATGACTAGTCGACCAGTGTGTCGAGTATCCAATAAGCTTTTACTTATTGGATAGTTGATTAGTCACTTATATCCCTACTCTGATACAGAGACAGCAATCCGAGGTCGCTGGCAGAGCTGGTCTGCCCGCAGAGCCAATTTAAAAATCATCTGCCTGCGCAGACCAGCTCCTGCTGCCACCCCCTGTCCATTGAGGGCCCTGGCATCCCATGGAGCAGCCTCTGTCTGCAGCAAGTCCGGGCTCAAGGGCCAGCATCCCGTCTGTCCCCTCCCCTGCTACCTCTGAACATGCCTTTTTATGAAAGATTCAGAAAGCTCAATCTACTTATCAAAGAGATGACTAAACTATGATTTGATTGGACTATAAATTCCTAAATAAGGAACAGTAATTTGTCCCTTCAGTTTAGGAGGCAAATGTATAAAAGGATTGAAAGGCTAGAATTTGAAACTAGACAAATTCTCACTAGAAATAAGGTGTAAATATTAACAGTAATGGTAATTAATCATTGGAACAACTTTCTAAGGGTTGTGGTGGATTCTTCATCTCTTCTTATTTTTTTCTAAAAAGACATGTTCTAGTTCGACCACAGCTATGGGACCTGAATCAGGAATTAAGTCATGCAATTTCAATGGCCTTTGTTATTCAGAAGGTCATCTAGGTAATTGTAGTTGTCCCTGCTGACATTAAAATAGATGAACTTAAGAGTACCTTTAATCAGTTTAGGAGCTGCTATTGTTTTACAGTGGCAGCTTATGTAGATGAACCCTGAGACAGCCGGCTGTACATACACTATTTTCGCTTTAGCAGAACAATACTCATTTATATTGCATTATTCATCTTACTGTTAATCTTCAGTGTTATAGTTTTGGGTTACACAACCTTTTGAACTGTCAAAATCAACCTCCTTAAGCCTCTGAATCAAGGAATTTTTAGAAGAGGTTTCTGTAAATATGTTATGCTTCTTTAGCTTCAGAGCGTGTTAAATACCATATAAAATAAATAACTGAAAGATGCTGTTGCTCATCCCACACCCAAAGACTATCTTCTGAATATGTATTGCAGTTATATGCAGCATTTGAATGGTGAGCTTCATGGTACTCATGAGATTTGCCCATTATTGTTATGGTCTGAAAATGTTCCATTTATCTTGAAGAATGCTCTAATGGAACTGAACTGCTTAGCAGACTTGGGCAATTCAGAATCAGCAAGAAACATTAAGAATGCATTTATACCTTCTGAGGTATGGATTAAAATAAACCACCGATTTTTCTGCACTATGATCAGCTGATACTGATATAACCTAGAATATCCTTTCAGTTTCCATAGGAACAGATGATAGAATGTTTTGAGTCTTGGAATAATTGGAATACATTTTTAGGGTCCTGTCCATTAACTTTTGTATTATTCTATGTAACCTCTGTACTTAAAGAACGGAAATGTGCAAACCACAAGTGAGGTAGGCTATCTCTTCAGATTACATATTTTGTTTTTGCTAGAGGTCACTCTGCCTATTTCTTCTGCTGCCAGCATTGTTTTTTTATAGTAACAAAAGATTTTCACAGATCCAGAGAAAAGTAAAACCAGAACATCACAGAAACTGGAAGTTATTGTTATATGGAAATACACCTTTACATATTTATGTGCAAAATCTATTGTATCCTAATAGATTCCTTCTAGCCACTGCTACATTTTACTACCTTTCTCTGTGTAAACCAGTGTTTTCTCTTTGAAACAAATTGTACAATTGTAAAGAAATCACGATTTTTTTCTTTAAGATTTTTGGCAGCAATTCAGATCATTTTCAAATAGTTAATATAACAAAAAATATTTTACATAAACATGTGATCATATTTTCTTATGCTGAATATGGGACACTTGGTAAAATCATTCTTATTCAAGCAAGTTTAACAGCAATCAGCAGTACCAGTGTTCAAATTAATATAAATTGGACTTGAGTCCCTGTTAAAAAGGAATATTTCATAGTTGGATTATTTTTTATTTATCTTCTTATTTTTAAGGCTTTAAAGTTCACACACAGTGGGGTGATGACCCTCCAGCTTCCTCTTCTCACACACAGGGAAAGGTCTCCCTCTCTCGCTCGCACACATCTCTCACGTAAGATGATTGGCTGATTGACCCAGCTGCAAATACAAAGCAGATAGCCACAAATTTCCAGGGTTCTAGTTACAAAATTTGTGCCTGTATCTGCAAAAATGAGCTGCAGGTATTCACATCCACATTTGCGGATGCGAATGCTTGCTGAGATAAAGTGGATATCTCTGGATATGCAGGGCTATAAGAATGTGGCTAGCAGCAACCTTTCAGTACTGTATGATAGATAAATGATGGCAACTATTTCCAGATGCAGAGGAGGAGGGGGAGAAAGGAATGATCTGACCCATGTCTTTTCAGAGCTCATCTCTTCCCCAGTTACCTGTGGCTGGAAGCAGTTTGTACTTTCCTGCCCACACAGAGTTGAAAAGCAGCTAATAGCTCCAGGCTGCTACTGACGTAACCCAGACACCTCCTGTGCGGGCAGGAAGGGGTTAAACCCCATGCATACGTTATCCTCCAGGGTAAAGGGACCCTGACTGCAGGGACTTCAGTGAACACCGCCAGAGAGATGGCTCAGTAAGGGAGGGTGTTGTGGGACAGGATAGCCCAACACTCCCTCTGGGCAGGA